>NC_052052.2:61453074-61538074 GCF_903992535.2 Arvicola amphibius | reverse complement strand
AACATGCATCAATTCTATTTGCATGCAATTAACAAGGATGTAAATTTTATTGAGGAAGAAGAGATAGTGGAATGAAGAAAGGAAATGAGGAGGAGGGAGAGGGGATGAGGCCAAGAGGGGAATGTTCTCTGGGATGGGAGACTCACAAAATCCAAGACGTTATTTGTAAAAGGAGAATAAAGGGGAAGAGAAGAATCAATTCCTCCTCACATCTGCCTCTAAGCTGTTTACCTAAACTCATGGATTATAAAGACTCGTAAGTAACTCACCAAGGTAACATGCACTTATTGTTATATAAAATACGAGAAACAAAACACTAGTTACAGGTTGGGGTTGTAACTTAGCAGAAGAAGGCTTTTCCTACCACATGCTGGCAGGCACCTGGCTTCAACGCCCAGCACCAGAAACAAATCCCATTTAAGATAATTTCTGAGGTTAAAGTTTTGTTTCTATCTAGAAAGACTTCTCTGCTATTCTTGTTTACAATGAGAATAAATTCATAATAACCAACAAACTCTAAAACACAGGAGAGTACACAAACACTAACAATAGCTACACATGTGGCAATCAGAAAAAAACCTTTCTGAGATCCACTTTCCTTGTTATTGGTTTGTAAAACAGAAAAATAATACATAGCACAGGACCCTAGCAAAAGTAGATAGAATTACTATACACACACACACACACACACACACACACACACACACGCACGCATACACGTACATACAGATAGATAGATCTCCCCATTTGACTTACAAAAGTTTCAACATCCATGTTTTACAGTTGTAGTTATTAAGACATATTTCAATCGTCAGCCTTAAAAACCTTAAACACAGGGGCTGGAGAAGTGGCTCAGAGGTTAAAGAGTATTGACTGTTCTTCCCGAGGACCTAGGTTCAGTTCCCAGCACCCACACTGCAGCTCACAACTATCTGTAGCTCCAGTCCAAGGGGATATGAGACCTTCACACCAATGTGCATAAAGTCAAATAAATTATGAAAAAATGTTAATGCAGAGAATTATATAAAATAATAAAAATATAGACTAATAAGGGATAATACTGATGGGAAATTTTCTTTTGTAAAGCTTATTAGCCTTTTTAAACTGCAATTTTGGTTTCATAACAATTTATTTGACAAAAGTAGCAGAGCCCAGAAGCCTGTAGTTTTATCATTATGAAGAGTTACCTTAAATAGAGTGGGCTGAGAGCAATGTCACAAGCTGGAGCTAGTCCCTTGAGGGTTCTAACCTATAGAATGTGTCTGTGTGTGTATGTATGTGTGTCTGTTTGTCTGTCTGTGACTCTATGTGTTTTTCTGTTTCTCTCTATGTGTATGAGAGAGACAGAGAGACGACATGGTGAGGGGAGTGAGAGAGGCATGGAGGGAGGGAGAAAGGAAGAGAGAGAGAGAGAGAGAGAGAGAGAGAGAGAGAGAGAGAGGAGAGAAAAGAGTAGCTGCAATAAAATTCTAAGCCCCAGGCAGCATACTAAACACCGTGACTCTGACAATTGCCAAGAGGCTCAGAGACATTCAAAGCAACCTGCCCAGGGCCAGCAAGTTGGTGACTGATAAAAGAAACTAACTCTGTTTTTCTTGACGAAAAAATGTAGATACTAATGCAGACGAATGTTCCCCAAATAGGAAGGTCCTACCACTTCGTGCTCTCAGCAGTCATACAGTAGGGCTTAGCTTGGCCACATGCCACAAGTCCATTCACAGACTTTGAATTCCCATGTGACATCACAGAAACTAGACTTCTTCATGCCACATTCTAAGGGGATCAACTGTTTTGGTTGAGGTCTAAGTGCTGTTTGCTAGAATGAGTGAATTATTTTTCTCCAAGCTACTTGTGAGAAGAGCTTACCTGATAGAGAAAGAGTTAACACTGAGATAAGGAGCAAAAATAAATCCCGCTGCACCCTTCTTTACTGACCTTTCAAGTCGCTTCCAGTGTGTGATGACTCAACACATTAGCCCTACTGTAGATCTGAAAACACTGAGAAGAAATTCCTTTTTATTAAAAGAATAAAATAAAAGCTTGCAAGTTAGTGTTAAAGAACCGTGAGTAAGGAACAGGAACATTCTCTACTTCTGCCTCCAACAAGAATCCAAGCAGTTCAAAGTCCCATACTATTATTGTAACACCAGATTTGACTAGATTAAACCTAATGTGCATGCTGAATTCTTTCCTAAAACTCAAAAGTTCAAGAGTTTCTAGGACCCAAATCCAACATGTTTTAACGGTTGCATTAGTATCCATATTCGCAAGAAAAGGGTCCTCAAAATAACCCTATATTCCCCACGGTGGAACCAGAACACAAACAGTAGCTTAGTGACTTCTGCAAAAGACCTCAAGTACTCCAGACAGCTGTGACATAATTCTGTTTCTTAATAAAACTGCAGCTCACAGCAGAGAAAGATGTGGTATGCATGCATGTATACACACACAAACGTGTATACATATGCACATGCCTGAAGTATCATAGAACCCCCAGAAATCAATGAGACAAGTAGGAAGGGGGATATTTTTATCATATCTACTTACAATTGGGGAAAATCAAGGCCTGTTATATAAAAATATATGCACACTCTCAGTAAGAAGGCAATATAGAAGATCAATGTGTCAAATCTTCTACATCAAAACTCTGAGTTTTTTCTACTCTCCTCAGAACCATTGAAGAATGTAGTCTGAATGACTGAACAGGAGCCTATAATTTAAATCATATAAAATATACTCTATTTTTCCTAATTAATACTTAAGACAGCCATGGTCCTTGATAGTCCTAATGAAGAAGAGTTTTCTCTGCCCCTCCTTCAGGCCAATAAAACACAAAAGATAAAGAAACTGATTGCAGAATCTCTTTAGTCTTTTTCTGCCCCTGCTTACTGACCCATCTTAGTTAATGGCAGTACTTATGAATCTATAATGTAAGCATAAAGCCTGTCAGACAAATCAAGGTCCCAAATTTGCTTTGCTTTCCTTATAAAAAGATGAGTGTGATCCGCAGTGTCCCTGCTACCAGGTAGAACCTGCCAGGTGCAATCCATGGGGTAGTCTGGAAGCTGTCTTCCAGGGATTGTTTCCTCCTGTCACTCACCTTGGCCTTAGGCAAGTGGAGTAAAATACTGGTGGGAAGGAGGGGTAGCATTTACTCTCTTTGTCCTCAGCAATAGAAAACTAGATGATCCTAAGAATCTAGACCTCATCTTAATAACCTCCGCACCCAGTAAGGAGCTTCGGAGGGAATGACCTATAGGCACTATTTCCTTCCTGTGGAGGACAATGTCTGAGTACAGGGAGCCAGAAATGCTGTTGAATGCTAGGCACTAAAAAGCAACACACGTTTAGAAAAGGGACCCTGAGAGGCCACTCTAGGATTTTTTCAACCATTAGTGTTTTAATTAAATAAAAAAATAATCACATGTTGCATAGAAAAAAATTATAGCAAAAACTACCTGTATGCGTGCATGCACGTGTGCACACACACACTAAAAAGGTTAAAAAGCAGTGATTCAAAGGAAAAACCTATCATCGAGCTTTCCTACCCAAGAGTTCCACAGGAGTACAGATGGCAGAGAACCCACAACTCTGAGCTATCACACCAAGTGTCTCCAAAGTTTAAAGGCTCAAGGTGCTGAAAGAACTCAGCTCTGTATGTGCTGGGCAAACACTCTGCTAAGCTACACCCCGATCCCTCAAGCAGCTTTGGAACATTGTCACGGCAAACTAAATCTACCTGAAGCCTGGTTCCAGACTGACTGCTCTGGGATTCCAGCTTCAAAGGCGAACGTCGGTGTGTAACAGAACAGAGGCAGCAGACTGCCCAAAAAGCAAGAAGACAAGGTCCTTCTCAGAGTTCCTGGGAAACGATGTCTGGAGGCCCCACCAAACTTTCCACAATTACACCAGTAGAAGGGAAGAGAGCAGGAAGCATATGGGCATAGAGGAGCAAGAAACAAAATATCTGTGGACCTGATGGTTTCTGGAATCTTGAACTGCCCTGATTGATGGCTGTGTCATTCAAACACAAATCTACTCTACTGTACCTGAACAAGTACACATGCCTCTTTTCATCAGGAGGCACATAAATGAACTGTACCTGAGAATTCCATCACAAGTTGCAGGAAAGCCATAGCAAGAAGGGCTACAGACTTCTGTTAAGCAGCTACAGAGAAAGAGGCAGAGTCTAGCAGGAAAGTGCCCTTAACTAGGTTCACACTCTTATCTACTGGGTCACAGACTCAAACTGCAGTAGACAGGATCCTCTTGTCTATGGCTTCCTAAGTAACACCTGCCTGGCAGACCAAACTCTCGGTAACTGTGAGAGAGATGGGCCTGCAGCTTGGTAGGGACAGCACCATTTCTCCACCTCTCCAGTTGAAAGAGAAGCTTCGTAAAACCAGGGCCTACTACCCACCACAGACCCATCTGTCTATTTTCAAACACTCCGAGTCTTCTGTGCAAATGCAAGGGCCTCAGCCTGAGAGCTAGCTGGTCTTGCATCAAACAGAAAGCAAGGCCAGCAGGCAGTTCCAAGCCCAGCTGTTTCCCAAGCTCATGGTGCAGGTGTGAGAACACCCCCAGGAACCTCACCTGCCTGCAGTTTGTCACCTCAATGTCATTACCACAGACAGAGATGTGCTGGGGTTTTTGTTTTACTTCACACCAGGGGGAAGTCATTTTTGAAATTTTTCATCTTAAATAGTTTTTTCTTAAATGTATGTGACACATATTCCTCATAGGACTTAATAAAATAGATATTTCTCATGCCTGCAAAGTAAACTACACCTGCATATATTGAAACAAAATTTATTTTTTAAAAAAATTCTGGTTGGAATCACTCAATATATAGGTTTTACTAAAATTTCTGGAAACATTAAGAACAAATAAAAATAGAATTGTCTCAGGAAGTAGTTTAAATATAATATTAGTTTATAAAATAGAAATAACCAAAACTAACAAATATTGAGCAATATATCCTGGTGTTTCTTTAGATCAGTAACAAAAATAACGTAATTTCTAAACAGAATTTTTAAAAAGTGTTTCCTTCTCCCATGCTTACCATTCGGGAAGCAAGCTGAAAAATCATCTTCAGCTTCTTGAGACACTTGACTTGCTAGGCATGGTAGGAAAGGCTGTAATCTCAACACCCAGGAGGCAATGGCAGGAATATCCCCAATCCAAGCCAGCCTGTGTGTCCCTGTCTCAAAAGATGCAGGGCAAACAAAAATTTTTCCTCATCTGACAGGTCTCTAAAATGGGATACAGGCTTACAAAGCTTCCAATTGTTGCTACAATGATTCACTGTAAACACAAATAAAGCCAGCCCTTTTTCTTTCAAGAGCTTTGGTTGACTAGTCAGGAAATACTATTCTTGTATGTGACATGAAATACACATGAAAATAGATACAGGTTCTTTCACTTGGTTATTTTATGATTTGATTATTTGGTTTGTTTTATATATGAATAGCATATACAACATATGTAATTATATATATAAATACATATAAAATCAAGCATATCCCCTACCCATTAAATGTTCAGAAGAAACAACAGTTACAGGAATGTGGTTTTCATGACATCCTCAGGTGGCTTCCAAGACCTTGTCACAAGCGAGACTGTTACAACGACAAGAAGAAACAAACCTCTGGGACTCTGCAACCTCCCCAGACATGGTGTTCTACAAGGATTTGGCCTGTCTTGCCTCTCCTGATTATGCGATATATCCTACAAGCAGAGGGCTGGTGACAGGGACCACTGGGCTGTAGACAATGTTTCCTAGTCCCGATTGTTTCGATCCTCATTTACTGTTCTGTATGTTGTTTGACAGAGTAAAATGAAGGTGAGCATAACTCCAGGCAAGAGAAACAAAAGGAAAATGTTTAGTTTTTTTTTTAAAAAATTAGGCAAAACTACAGAAAAGTACACATTTACAACACACTTACTGGACCCGCACGTAAGTGCACACAAAAACGCACTTGCTGTTGCTGCCTGTATCTCTCTGTTCCAGGCGCCTGATACATCTTTACTGGCACAGGTATAGACATGTTAAGCTTTACATAAAAGACATTTTCCTTCATGTTGTGATTAATACTTTACAACTCAAATAACTTAAAACCTAGACCAGTCTCACTATTAAACATTACTACGTCCTCTATAATAAACTAGTATTAGCTAACATAAACAGTTATTCCTGAACTGTCCAAGTTTGAAATTATATATCCAGAAATACTATGCAAGCAAAAATAGAGTTCATATTTAAACTGCCTCTGATGTGTCCTTTTGTAGATTTCATATCATGGTTGTGGTAGTTCGACTGTCAGGAGATGGGGCTTTGCTGGAGGAGGTGTGTCACTGTGGAAGCAGGCTTTGAGGTCTTCTATACTCAAGCTATACCCAGTATGGCCACAGACTTCTTCTGCTGCCTGGGGATCAAGATGTAGAATTCTCAGCTCCTTCTTCAGCACCATCTCTGCCTGCACCCAGCCATGTTCTACCATGATGTTAATGGACTAAACCTCTGAAACCATAAACCACCCCAATTAAATGTTTTGCTTTATAAGAGTTGCTGTGGAAACAGTGTCTCTTCACAGCAATAGAAACCCTCACTACGACAACGGGTAAACAGGACCACAGAGCAGCATTACATGAGATAACAGTTTTTGACTAGATGTTGGTCAAATAAGAAAAGTAGTTCATGAGTTTTTATTTGGAACAGGATCAAGAAAACATATTTTTCAAACTGCCTACCAAAAATATTGGGGGGTAGTCCCCTCACATTATAATGACTCTTCTGTTTCAAAACTTACCTAGATAAATAAGCCACATGACTCCACTAAGCCTGGCAAGTTCTCTTGCCAACTTTCTTGGTTTTCTATTAGTAAGAAGGCACTCAGATACGGCCATTCAATATACCTTAGGATCTCAAAGGAAACCAGCACTACAGATGGTTGTCTCTATTAGGCATGCACATCCCACCCATCAAGTCTAGATACTCAAGCTGCCATAAGAAGCAATTATGGAGAAGACTTCAAAAAATCAATAAGCATACGAACAGCAACACACACTGTTGTCTAG
Organism: Arvicola amphibius; assembly: GCF_903992535.2. Lineage (NCBI taxonomy): Eukaryota > Metazoa > Chordata > Mammalia > Rodentia > Cricetidae > Arvicola > Arvicola amphibius. The sequence goes on along the minus strand of NC_052052.2, from coordinate 61,530,994 downwards.
CCAGCCTCCAAGTCATAGGACACCTAAACCAAACTCTGAAATCACCCTAGATACGTATGGCAGTCCAGCTAATAAAATGATGGAGGCAAAGGTATCAGTACGGTCAGTACCAAAACCAGAATCACCCTAAGGCCCAAGATGCACACAAACCAACTTCCATGATCACACAACTGCCTTTTATGAATCTGTCTCAGATGACTGATACGAGAATATGTCAGTCGTGTTCAGCATAGCCCTGGCGTCTAGCAATAGAAGTTGTCACAGCTAAAGACTATTTAGAATTAACGTAAGTAAATGTTTAATTTTTCCCATGTTCTTTTTTAAAGCTATCATCTTTTAATTAACTCCCTTAAAAGAAAACTAAGGATCTTCTGAATCAAAGAGATCCTTTGTAATCTATATTTTAAACAAGCTTTCATTTTCATTATTATAAATGGAAATCTAACTTTGATAACCAAATTCAGCTCACACCCTACACTAAGGAAAAAGCACTGATAGGGATAGCAGTAGAGAGGTCTCAGTCTCCACAGTCAGGAAGACAACGCCTTCCACTTAGAACATATGGCTCTGAAGTGAAACTATACCAGTCTTGCCTCACTTGAGGTCAGAAACTGCCCACCCTTGAGTCCCCTCATTGGATCATCTCACTGTTTCTACCATTCTTTCCAAAAACTGCAACGAGAATCACTAAAGTCAAGCCGTTATAGGAGGAAAGGATTCTTAGTGCCAGTATTAACATAAACACAGTAGTAACGCCATGTCAATGAAAGTCAACAAAGAACATGTATATAACAGGCTCATAATGTTGAGTCAAAAATTTAGTTTAAGATTTTCTAATAATAACTTTCTGGACCTGGCGCCATACACCTTTAATCCAATCACTCAGGAGGCAGAAACAGGCAGATCTCTAAGTTCAAGAGTAGCCTGGTCCAGCCTAGTCTACCGTCTGAGTCCCAGGACAGCCAGGGCTACACAGAGAAACCCTTTCTCAAAAAACAAACGAATTAAAACTTCCTGGTAACATACTTCTTAAAAAGTTGTTTAAGCTGTTTAAGGTGGAATGGGTAAAGCACTTGCCACCCAGCCTTAGGATATAATTCTGGAGCTTCAGAACACATGTAAAACCTAGACACATAACATCAATGTCTGTAATGTCAGTGTTTCTATGAGGAGATAGGAGGACAAGAAAGGACAATTTCAGAAGCCAATAGGTCAGTAACTCTGGCATTCATAAGAGAAAAACAACAGAGACCAAATAAGGCAAAAGATAAAGATCAACAACCAAGCTGCCCTCTGACTTCCACAAGGATGCTCTGGCATCTGGCCACCTATATTCACATGTAAAAATTGCACACACACACACACATAAACACACATACCACATACCGACAAAGATGTTAAAGGGCAATATTTTAGTACATTTTATTTAAGTTACTATAGCCAAAATTTTATTCTCACATGAAATAAATAGAAAATAAAATTTTTAATATTATTTTTTACAACACATCACTGTACTAGAATGTGTTAAGACCTTAAAAGCATGTCAACTTGGACAAGCCACAATTCATTGCTGAAGAGCACACGTGACCAGCAGCTTCTGAATTACACAGTGCAGCCTTAGTCTGCTGGGTGCTACTTTAAATGCTTTAAATGTACTGATTCATTTAATCTTCACAATAACCCTATAAGTGAAATAGTACTATTATTGTTACTTTATAGGTAAAAACAAAAACAGAGATACATAATTACAAGATGGTAGATACTAGAGCCAAAAGTCAAAGCTTGGCCATCTGGCTACAACTACTGCACTATTATTTATTAAGGGCCTACTGTGTGAGAGACAGAGATGGAGATACGTGGCAAAACAAGCTCTCTCTGTGTTCCTTGAAACAACCAGAAATATTTATATTCCAACTTAATAGACACACTCAAGTGTGGATATTGTGTCCTTACAAAATAATCACAGGTCCTACACTAAAGGACTATACAGACTAGTAAGAGAACAGACAACCACCAAAAACTGCCTAGATGAACCAAGACAAAATGAGAAAAATGTATGATGAGTTAAAAAAAACACACCTCAATCCATTAGAACTAAGGGTTCTTTGTGAAAAAGATGACATTTCAAATGGACTTTTAAAGCCAGAAGTATAGCTAAGAAGTAAGAGCCCTGCCCTACAGCGTGTGGGCCTTGGTTACAGCTCTCTAGAACAACACTAAAGACAAGAAGACTTTAGAAGTCCAGAATAGGATCTTCCAAGGGCAGCGGTGAAGATGCGGAGGACAGGAGCAGTGCACTGTGCTGAAAGAATGGATAGGCAGAAGGAACATGGCCAGGGCCAGACAGGAGGGAATGCTCAAACAGATGCAGTAGTAAAGTTACTCAAAGACCACAGCATGCAAAACTCATACTCTACTCAATGCCTGAGGAAAACAGCAGCATCAACAAAACTGAGTTTTACATAAAATGTGTCAGGAGAAATGGGCAGGATGAACAGCAGTAAATAGCTTACATAGTGAAGGCTGCAAAGGGTACTGTGGCAAGACTCCAGGCTAGGTAGATGGGTAAATCACATTCTCAACGGAGATGTTTCTATAACTGCATTCTACAGCTATGTCAACAATAAGCATTTCCACTCTTGGTGACAAGCAGGGACAGGATCATTTGCAGAAACTCTGTATGTAACATAACGCTCTAGTTAGCCATATTCAGTAGGTGGGGTTTTTACCCTCTCTTTTAACTTGAACTTCCCACTATTTCTGTGCTTCCAACATTAAGATTTGCTCTATCAGCTTTGTATCTGGATTTGACTTTGAAGGACTCCTTTCAATCAACTGAACAGTTGTTAGTTCACAGAGAATGACAGAGGGACATTATCTTTTAAATAAGACAGAATTATGCTGTATCTCACTTATCAACCCAAAGACAGATGTAGAATCTCAAGTTCTTATTTCTAATATGGATGAATAATGCTCTGTAAGAATTAAAAGGAAATCTAAAATTTACTAAAGGAAACGGTAAAAATCTCCCTATTGCGTTCTTACTTCTTAGCTTTATTGGTTATTTTTCATAACTAATTAAAATATACTTCAACTTTAAGCAAATATTTTACCTTTCCACTCTTGCAATTACCTTAATGGTTAGTGGAGCTGCATAAATTTTGCCCAGGGTTAAAGCTGGAGTGGAGCCTACTCCCTAGCTTGAGACAATGTTCTAGCCAAGTAAAGCAGAACACGGTTATCCCTCGTGTCTGAACAACACTCAGACGCCTCCAGTAAGATCTCTTTGTACCCAATGCTGATTCTGATTAACAATTAGTCCTGATTTATCTGAGTCTGCCATATTACCACTTGAGATTAAAAGAATGAACCTGAGTCAAAGGAACTCAGGAGTCCAGTCTTGAGGGAAGAATGGGGACACTGGTGCCAATATATTAAATGGTGCCTTGAACAGCCTTCGAGTCATCTGTCCTATTCATCTCTTTCAGACGATTTCCATATAGAAAGTATACATCTACCATGAGCATGCAGAAAAATTAAGGGGAAGACAAACATCCAAAATTATATTAACTACTAAGTAATTGTTAAGAACAGGCTAAAAATGCTTGGAATTAATAGCACATAAAACATAAAACAAATGAATCTCAAGACCAAATGCAGAACAGAATACATGACATTCAGGTAAGAAGAGCGTGCGGCCTCTTTTTTCCTTAGTGGCTCTACTCTAAACTCCAAGATTCAAGTATGTAGCTTCACATGTGTGGTCTAAAGATGCTCACAGCACTTTCCTTATCCTATAATTAAATCTCGTAATAAAAGCATAGTGCTCTGAAGAGTGAATTCGGGGCAGCTGGTAAGTCTCACTGGAAATGATCTCATCTCTTAGCCATCCAGGACTCCCCAAGGTTTGGAAGCCTTCTTCTGTCACTTGCCACTAACAAGGAAATGAGAGGGTAGGGAGGCACCTTCCCGTTTAGAGAAATTTTACTGCATTCTAGGTCAGTATTTCACCTTAGATACAAAATACACATAGGCATAACACTCTGATCCTAGGCTGAAAATTCTAACCACTGCTACCCACTTAGGTAGTAGCCATTTGTGACATCAAGTAAACTGGTGTGTGTCGGTGTTGCAAGGACTAAAAGAACAAGAACCCACTACCTGTGACATTCATGCTTTCCTCTACACAAAATAATGTCTAGCCATCTCTTAAGGCAATAGGTTATCATATGAATTGAACTTCCAAAAACCTAGAGGCAACAGATAACAGTGATAACAACTTTAAATATGGTAGAAAAGAAGCCCACCTCCAGAATGTCACAAATATTTTCTTGTTGTATTACAAACACCTGGAAAACACAAGGGCCTGCAGGGGAAAGCGCTCAACTTCAAATACCTAGCACAGCTTCTTTAAATTCTGAATTCTCACTTCTTCACCCAAAAGCTCAGGAGAGTGAAACACAGAGTCAAAGAGCTGACAAAAAGATAAACTGAGTCAGGTTGATGATAACCCAGGCATGCTAAAAGTGTTTCATAAAAATTCACGATACTCTCCTTCCAGAGAACAGACCACTGTTGATTCAGACAAACCAGAAAGAACTTGTCAAAAACTGGGATTAGGCCCTGGGTTTATACATTCTGTTCCTATATGAGCAGGGTAATTTACTCAATAGGCATCTGACTTCTCACTGGATGCCAAACATTGTTTGCAGCAGCTGGCATATATTGTCTTCCATTTCTACCATCACAAAATTTGATTTATATTTTTTATAGTCAGGAACCAAAAGCAAAATCTGCTCTAAAGGGAAAGCAATAGTGAATAACACCCATTTTTAGGACCCTGAAGAGAGTTTACTTGGATTTTTAGGACCCCGAAGACAGTTGTTTACTTGCCTCTCACTGTTTCGATGCGAGCACGATTCGTATTCACTGTTTGTGCTGTCAGTCTGATGCCAACCTAAAATAAATGTCACAGGAAATGGGAGGCTGGGTAGGAGGCTGGAGAAGGTCCAACATTAATACAATGTTCAATCACCAGCAGAAGTGTCAAACTGGCAACTCTGTAAAAAAGAGTTAAAAACCCAGAAAGGAAGCGAGGAAGAAGACACACTGTGGAAGTCTAGAGAGAACACCCAGGTAGGGAGGTCAGAGTGCCCTGAGCTTGGGTGTGGTTTCAGTCACAGGAAGGGGGTGTCTGGTCCCAAACAGAGATAGCCACCAACACCATCACTTCCCTTCACTGGGCCCACATTCTAAAGCACCAAAGAAGTTCAGACTTGATGGGATGTTTTTTTAAATAATCCTTCCTCCCTCCCTCCCTCCCTCCCTCCCTCCCTCCCTCCCTCCCTTCCTTCCTTCTTTCCTTCCTTCCTTCCTCCATTCCTCCCTTCTTCTTTCCTGCCTTCCTTCTTTTCTTCTGTCCTTTCTTCCACCCTTCCTTTCCCTTTCTTCCTTTGTTACTTGTACATGTGTATGTTTAAGGTCAAAGAACAACTTGCTGGAGTTATTACCTCCCACCATGTAAGTCCCAGGAGTCAAACCAAGGTTATCAGGCTTGGTAGCAGGAGCCTTTATTCACTGAGCCATCTTGATGGTCTAAGACACTGCTTCTTGAATTTCACATGACTATGGAGCATGCTCTAATAGTCAATGTTTAAGCCACTTGCCCAAGAGTACAGTGTGTAAACAATATAGAATATGGTGAAGCAAGTTAAAAGCAGAAGGTACATGAATTTGAAAAACTGCATTAAGACCAAAGAGAATCCAGGAATCCCAAAGCAAAGTATGTACAGTATTATCAGTCCTGCGACTGGCTGTGGAAAAAAAACAGGCTGTCTTTTAACCTACGTCTTTACTTCTCAATGGAAATTTTAACTTAAAAATATGTCTGGATACAATGCTAGGTATTACCACTACATTTCATAAAATATGATTTGGCAGCCTAAATACAAATATACAAATCTAACAAATGAAATGGGTTATATACACTGTTTTCATGTTTGGAAGAATGATTTTTTTTGTCATCTCATATTTGAAAATTATTCAGTATGTATTTCTTCCATTTACTGATCATTTCTGTTCTTAAAATCACACCTAGAGGTGGATGAATGAAAAACGATACACACGACTCTGTCCGACATGAAGCTTTAGCAGCTTTACAAAATCAACTACATACTGACAACTGTCTTGGCAAACTAAAAGACAACTCTCTAATCATAGGCTCCCAATAATGATTTTTGAGTAGTTCACTGCAAAAAGCAAGCAAGAGCCGGGCGATGGTGGCGCACGCCTTTAATCCCAGCACTTGGGAGGCAGAGGCAGGCGGATCTCTGTGAGTTCGAGGCCAGCCTGGTCTACAAGAGCTGGTTCCAGGACAGGCTCCAAAGCCACAGAGAAACCCTGTCTCGAAAAAAACCAAAAAAAGAAAAAAAAGCAAGCAAGAGATATGCAGACTCTATTAGGAGAGTCCATGAACATGCATGAAGATACTGATACAATGAATTGGGCTGGAGCTGTTGACCTCTACAAGAGGAAACTTAGAAACTGGGAATAAGCACTACAATCAAGCGTTACATTCAGCTTAAGTAATAATGATGTCTACTGTCTTCATGGAGCCTTAAGTAGACTTAAAATGGAATAGGGGAGCCTGGGAATTTACACTCAGAAGCATTACAGATATAATTTCCAAATACCAACTTCTAGAAAATGATGTGTTCAGTATCTGAACCACTCTCAGATATCCACAGTTCATTTTTACATTTCATGCTTTCTATTGCAATGACACCAGTAGTAATTATCAGGTATTACAACTTTCTCTGCTACAGTATGGCAGACTCTATGCCAGCTTCTATGTTTAATATTGGTTTGTTTTATCATAAAAAACACACCATAAGCCTAGCTTTCACTGTAAGGTGAAGACACTAAGGAATTTGCTCACTGCCATTGGACAGTTATTCAATATCAAGTGAATATAAGTTCATTCTCTTAAACACCCAATGGTGTTTAAGTAGGGTCAGTTCAACAATTCTGAAACAAGAATTTAAGGAAAACCTTTTTAATATAGGCAGAAGGGTAATGACCTTGAAGCTGCCTAAAGTTTATTTGAAGACTGATTCTTAAATCAAGAAACATTTTGAAAATACCAAAGCTGTAATTTATCCAAACATTTCAGACACAATAAAGCAAACCTGCATGAAAAATATTTTTAAAACCCTACTAAGTGGCAGATAGAAAGAAAAGGATTTAAATAGTATTTTGTAAACAGAAACATTCTAACTAAAATGATTCCAATTCAGAAATGAAATAGGCGTGTGTCTGTGTGTAATATTATAGACTGAGCACTCTGATGTCATTAGTATTCTGCATACACACACATTCATAGTTTTTCTGTTTATTTCTGATACTGGGAATCCAAGCCAGGACCTGATAAATGTGAAACACACACTATACTCAGCATATATTTACTTCAAAGCATGAAAAACTAGGGAAACTCCAAAGCATACCATGAATTTAACTTAGTAGTACTTACGGCATGTCCCTTCTAGATTACTGTAACTGGTGTCATAGTTTAAGGAATTTTAAAAATGATCTCGTTTTATAAATCTCTGTCTCCCTCCAACACAATCATTGAAACCCTTATCAGCCCTCTATTAGGTTACCAGATGGGTTTTTCCCCCCGTGGTAGGAAGTTGAGCTAAGTTTTCTTAGAACCAACTAAGTATTTTCTTTTGTTTACAGGAGGCACTCTACTTTACAAAGGAGAAGGCTCTCAGTACTCATTAACTTCGGCTCAGTGATTTGCCTAACAAACTTCTTTTCTATAATAACAAGAAGTTTGTGTGCCAAACATTGTATATAGAACAGTTCTATGGTGGCATATAACAATTACATATCCCACCAAGCACAGTGAAAGGAGACAAAGGCAGGACAACCTCTTGAGTCTGGGTTTTCATGACTGGCCTGGGCAACACACCAAGACCCTGACTCAAAAATAAACAAAAGCAAACAAAAATTATACATGAAAAATTCCACTTGTGACAAGCAAACAACTTAAATTCAGGAAACAATCTGACCGTCTCGGTTTCAAAAGCTACTGTCACATCTGATGCACAGAAAGTCATGGAGGAAGGGAGAGAACATTCAGAAGGATCAAGCTTTGCCCAGCAAGGACCTTTACTGGCTCCTTCTACAGGTATTTTTCTTCTCCTAGGGAGCGATATTAAAATCTCACTCAAATCTCTAACAAGTCCTACCAAATTAAATTAGAACAGTGACCCTATAAGATAGCCACAGATGACTCAAATTAATCTTAGTTTGTAGAATAGATTAATGAATGAATTTATAGCTCTTTGTATAGATTATACATTTGTGCATTAATCAGTAGATAAAAGCCTAAGAATTCCAGAACTTATAATAAAACCCAGTGATTGGGAGCAATAAAAAGTGCTGAGAATTCCCATCAATTAATAGCAAACACAGGCTCTGACTGTGCTACTGGAGAGACACAGATGGAGTGACAGCAAGGGAGACTGTGCTAGGTACTGTGCCTCTGAAGTGTCAAGAGAAGCTTTTCGTGTTTGGGGGGGATTTTATTTTTTAAAAAGTATGTATAAACATTTTGTCAGTTTGACACATGCACAAGTATGACGTCTAAAACAAAAACTTAAGAACCTGACCGGTAATTTTCAAAGATCACTTCTTCTGTGGTTCCCGGCATCACTACTCGCCTGCAGTCTATCATTCCAAAGGCCACAGATATGAATCGTTGCAGTACAAACTACTACAGGAAAATAAAGAGGTGCAAATACACGTGCCTGTCCTCTGTCCCCTCGGAGCCACCTTCTTCCCTGCACCTCTAGATGAGCAACGGTGCACTGAGACACTCTCATAGTCTGGATGCTCAGGCAGGCGTGCCGACTGAGAGGCCCTGAGGCACCTCAAACCCACGCTGTCACTTCTAGCCACCACTCAGCCCAGCTAATGCCATGCCTGTCACGACAAGCATCAGCCACCTTAAGGCACCACACCTTTGCCTTGACAAAACATATTTCTGAAAAGGTATGAGCAGAGGGAACCTGTTTCAAGGGTTGCCAAGGAAAGTCAGCCTTGTCTATAAACAGCAGAGAGGCAGGAAAAGAACACCCAAAGCCAAAAATGTAAGATGACTGTTAAGCCCAGGATGCTAATAACTGTTCTGCTTCCTGAACACGGGCAGGATGGGAAAGGGGGCTGTGACATATGAAGATGCAGCCTGACCATGCTAACATGGGTTCAGTTGTCAGCCTAAACTTGCCATCTGGTGTTACGATAGAGCAGATCACACCCCAGATGTGTTTCTTCAAACAAATCACTTTTTTCCCCTTATCCCTCTTTTTTTTTCCTTAAAGAAAGAAATGCCTGCCAAGGATACAAATCGGCTGAAGCTTACTTCAAACTAAAAACTCTTGTTAACTCAGTCAGATAAGTAGGTGTATCACTTCACACACCCATGCCCTCCAACAACCACTTTTCTAAAGTGGCACCTAGAGATGCTGAGCAGAAAATCATTTGTTTACTCCTTGTCGGCCCCAGCAGTCGAGGTTATCCTTGGTCATCTGAAGGCATGAACTGTGCGGCGGCGCGGTGCAGGGGAGCTCTGAAAGCCCTGTCGTCTGCATTTCTGGTCTCTGCATCCCATTCCACAGCCGGGGTGGGGAAGGCTATGCGGTGCTGTCATTTGCACCTCATCACACAGGGCTGGAGCTTGGAGAAAGCTGATATTCCCTCTAAATTTTTACAGATGCTTCTATTTTACCAGTTCATGACTGCACTACTAGGAAAGACTTCCTGCCTCTAAACTGCTTGCTGGCATGAATGCTGAATTTCAAAATCCCTGAAAAAAGCCAACCTTTGTGGTGTTCTCTTAGCTTTCTTCCAGGGGGAGGGGAGGGTCACCGAAACCAAACCTAGCAAAGACGTTTTCTTCTATGAAGTGAGACTGGATCTCTCGAGAACATTCTCTCCTAACTACCAACTGTTCGTCTTGGTTTGAAACCCATCTCCCCTCCGCAAAAAAAAAAAAAAAAAAAAAAAAAAAAAAAAAAAAAAAAGTTCATTAGCAGAAAGTTATTTGTGAAAGCTGTTTTTTCATCGTAAATCACGACCGTGACATGTTCATGTTCAGCAAGTTGTGGAAACAAGTCAAGCACAATACAGGCTTTCACCTGAGCATACATATGTGTTTCCTTTTACTTCCTTTATGTCATTTGAAAAGCACTTTGAGACACGGAAAAGGGACACTTTCTAAACCACCACCTTTCTTTATTTATAAGGGCTTCAGGTTTTGGGTTTTTTTTTTTCTTCAAAGTTCAGGGCAGGTGACACTGGACTGTTCTTAATCTTTACTGCTTTAGCAACGTTAAGGCAGATGACGAGGGACACAAATCCCCTGATGGAACTGAACACATTCCAAGCTCCCCGACCCACTCAGAGCAGTAATCCCCTGCAGCTGGATCTTACTTACCACCATACACAGCTAATACATTTTTTAAAAGCTAGTCACTGGTGACAAATGTAAACTGGACAGAACAGTTTCCCCTTCTCTCTGTCTCGCTCCCTCGCCCCTCAGTCTACCCCCATAACCCGAGACTCGCTGTCCTGTGATGGATAGGACCTGCCTTTTAGAACCTCCAAGCCTTCGCAGCACAGCTCTGCTCTAAGTGACTCAAAGGTTTTAAAAGCATCTTCAGCTGTCAGGCTGTAGCAGAAACAACAAAAATGTCATCCTTAACACAAACATTTCACAACTGAGAAAATCCTGGAAGTTGAGATTATCACTGCCATACTGAATCCACTATTTATTTAGCTATCACACGTAGGCAAACTGTTTCTGCCACACCGGCTGCTTGACTGAATTAAGCTGGTTGCCACATTCAAGGGCACAAAAGGATAAATGTAAAAGAAACTTTAAAACTTGAGGATCTTTATGAAATATATGGGGTTTTTTTTACTCCTTCACTTTTAAATTTTGGCAGAAATCAGAGTGAAGAAAAAAGTAGGCTTTTTGATAGGCATGGATATTTCACCATGGCAAATCAAGTAACCCATGGGAACAATAGCTCTGTACTGAAAGAAGTCCTTAAAAGTAAAATAAAACTAAACAGGGCAACAAATGTAAAGACAGTGTAAAGATGGATGGAGGGAGAGCTGGATGTATATACTGATACACCTAAATTATAAAATCAACTAAAATTATTATGAATACAACATAGATGTGATGTAGAGACAAGCTGGCTTCCTTACCTGATGCCGAGAAACCTAGGGCTAATAGTGACTTCTTTGGGCTTATTTTAGTTTCCAGATGACTGGCTCTAAGCGCTAAGACTTTAGTAACATCACCCATAGACTTGGAGATAGCTACCACAACACTGACTACAACACCTAAAGGGCATCAGGTCTAATTACTGCAAAGTTGCCTCTGGAGAGGCTGGCATCACCTTACAACCACTATCAGAAGTCTTACTGGAGTTCAGTCCTGCATGATACCTGAGTAACGGAGGCCCTGAAAGGCACCACGGTTAATAACGTGTGACTAGCAGAAACACGCAAAGCGACAAGTAGGAAAATTAAATTCACATCTAATTATGTGACCTTCAGTGTCCTCCTACCCTTCCTGAGAGCAGCCTAGTGACCAGCCTCAGCAGGACCCATGTAATAGGAATTTGATGGGGGCTGGAGAAAGGGGAGCATTAAACAGACGAATTAAAACTGAAGGATCCTGAAAGAGTCCAGTTCTAGTTTTCTTACTTCCTTTCCATTGTCATCTTTTCGGAACTCAGAGAACTCAAGTCAACATACACGAATTTCAACCAGAAAGGAATTATAAGTACCTGTTGCTCACGTGACTCCAATGCCTGGGGACTAACCCTAAAACAGAGTGTGTAAGAGAGTCAGGGACATTGGTGAAGGAACAAGGAAAGCAAGAGGTAACAGTGGGCTCAAGTGTGCAGAAGAGAACTCTGTGATAACGGGCTGTATTTCCAAAAAAAAATGAAGAAAATGATTGGATAAATAGGAGAGCTGTAATCAGCAGTCATATGAATTTAGTATGACTGTATAGTCTTCTTTGGTTTTGGTATGTGTGCTGTGTAGCATCTGAGTGTTTGTGTGTAGGCCTGTTTGTGCACAGGTAGAAGCCAAAAGGCAACATGGGCTGGTTCAACTCTATCACTCACCCACCACCTTCCTCATCTTGTTCTGAAACAAGGTCTCTTCAACTGGACTGTTTCAACTAGATTCACTAGTTAGCAAGCCCTCATGATCCATCTGTCTTTCCGCCTCCTCCCACTGCAGATTCGAACCCAGGCTCTCATGCATGTACAACAAGCATTACTTCCCAGCCATCTTCCCAACCCCCGAATCCATACTCTAAAGCTACTTACCCAAAGATATTTATTAAGACATGTTCATTCCCTTCATGTAACAATCAAAGGTGTCGGTCTTTGGAGCACTGTACATCCATTATAAACTAGAAGCAGCATTTCTATTTCCTAACACAAATGATCTCAAGTCTAAATTCCGATGTCTACAATGATGTGTTTACGCTATAAAGTTGTCAGAAGCCCAGAAGAAATGTAAAAAGTTAGGCCTCAGAGGAAAAAATGGAATTATATCCAGAAGTCTGCATGTTACTTAAATTGTGATAAGGACTGGAGTTGCTTAACCAAACCTTTTAATAATACATTCTATAAGTGTACTCAACAAAAATTGCTGAAACAAATAAATCTGTAGTGAATCCAGTGAGAAATATTGATCATATTTTATAGGAAATTCACAATAAACAGCATATCCTATTTATCTGAACCTCCAGGAACCAATTCATATGGGTTAGAAACCCTGAACTGAAAAGACTTCATCTTGAGCACGGCAAATCCTTTCTGTGGCATGCACAGAAAAAGAACACTGTCTCTTTAAGCCGAAGGACCTGCAAGAGTTAGGTAGTACTAAGCCAAGAAAAAGTTCTGAAGTTTAACTCTCAGGAGCAAACATTTTCTACTTGTGAAGAAAATTCTGCTGAAAGACAGAGGATGATATCCCACCAGTAAAAACAGAACAGTTTTCAGCCAGTGGCAGCTTTGCCTACAGAGAGAGGAAAAAAGTGTCATAGGCTCACTTTATTAAACCATATGCTCATTGCCCTGTGAAGAAAGCAGGGTCACTAATTAGTTCATTCTGTGAAAGAAGCCCTTCCTGATCCCGTTGACTTTTGTCCCCCTGGTTAGCTCCAGCTATTTCTGTCATGCAACTTGAAGATCACTGGAGGGAGGAAGATCGCCATAACAACCGCTGAAATGATCTTGTGGAATGTGTCTAGTGGCACTGGAGTAACCTGAATATGTGCTCCAGATGTGTCGGCTGTCAGGGAGAAAGTAAACACATCTGATGGACAGCGTATGACTAGATGGCCTCCAAGCGACTCCAGAGGCTGGGGGAGGGGCTGCGGTTCCAGGGGAGGCAGTAGAGGCAGTGAGTCCCCAGCTGCAGAGGACTCAGGACCCACCGGGCCTGAAGGACTGACTGCAGCTCTTCCTCTGAGTGGCCTCTGCGAATTTCCGTCTGGCATGGACTTGTGAGCATTTGGGAGCAAACTAAAACATGAAAATGCTGAGAGGAAGAGGGAGAGGAGAGGAGACGGACCGGCTCAGAAAGCATTCTGTCTTAAATATTAATGGCAACGTGTTTCTGAAGCATTCTATCTTGGGGGTGGGGAGCTGTCTCCTGGCCCACGCCCTCCCTCGATCAAGTGAATAGTTTTGTTTCTTTGCCCTGAATGTGTAGCTAAGCACCCTTTTATTAGGTGACTGAGTGATTACATTCCTGATCTCAATGTTCTCTCTCTCTCTCTCTCTCTCTCTCTCTCTCTTTTTGATGGTGGTGTGTGGTTCCATAGACTTTCACAAGTTGGACAAGAGGGTTGATTCCTTAATTCAAAACACTTAAATTTTTTTGCTAACAGAATACAAAGAAATGGTTAGAAAACTACATGGGCCAAAAATCCATTTTCACCTTAGTTCCTGTTCTCTGGTATAACTGCAAAAAGAACAATTTAGATCTGTGCCCAGTGTTAAAAGTTCACGAATAAAACAGAAATTCTGTAAACATCTAGCATACAGTAGGTGCCTGCTAAACACTCACACAGTCAAATTAATTTTTAATGTACAAAATTCAATAAAGTATACTCAGATTCTATATATAAACAGTGACAGGGATTATTTATTTCAAAAAATAAGTAATCAAGTTAAAAAATACTGGAGAAAAAAATGGGTACCTTATTTCCCCAGAAGAAAAAAAAACACATACTAAAAAAAAGAATAGGAAACAACCATATCTCCACTATAGCACGCAATCCACCTACCCGTGCCTAAATATGTCTAAAAATACTTACTGCTGTCTCCCTACAAAGGCTTGTATCTTTGACAAGACTACAAATCTGTGTGGAAATTTAGACTATTTCAAAAGCTTTTCGATCACTATAGTCTAGATTTTCTCTCAGATCCTGAACAATTTTATTTCCATCAAAACTTAACGGTTTTCTAACACGGTTGAGACAAGGAGCATAACTGCTCTGGAATATGATTGTCTCTCTAATATATACAGTTATGATATACAACTGTTTATTTAATGCTTAAGGTTTAAATCGCTTAAGCTTAACATTCATGAGGGCCACTAAACCATCACCTCAGCCGGAGGCAAGCAGCACTCACTTTGTTCTCTCCTCAAGGTGACTGCCAGCTTACAAATCTCCTTCCCATATCTAAACATCTAAGTACTTGTTTCTTCTAGGATAACGCCCATTCTGTGATTCAGGTATGAAAGCCCATCTCAGGGAGTGGAGGGGAGTTAGGATCTGAGAGCAGTCAAGGGGACAAATCTTCAGTTCAGTCCTCGCTACGGTAGTCACAACTGTCACCTGGCAGAGAAGGATGCCCAGGATGTTTGGGAGCTGAGAAACTTACCATGAAGACCTAGGTAAAAGAACAGTAGAGATGAATGGCATTGCTTCGGCCTTCTAGAAACTGGCTGCGCTGGCAGCTGGCAGAAAGAAGCCAGTAAGAGACTCACAGTCATGGAAAATGATTCCCCCTCTAAAGGAGGGCACTGTCGTTTCCTTGCAGGAGAAACTGACAACCTAAAATAATCATCACCAAAGTCCAATCCATAAACAGTTGTTGGCATCCTCTGAAAACCAGAAATCATCTGGATATCTGCAATCTGCAGAGCATTCTTTATTATTATTATGGTCCAATCTTGCCACCTCTCTTACACCAAATTTTAAAACTTCATAAAGGGCTGTCAAATTTTCAAATAAAAAGCCAAATATTTAAAAAGCTTTCATAAGCCAAAATTACAAGTGTGCACGTTTGTAAAATGAAGTGCCAAATGTCTAAATGATGGATGCACTTCCGTGACCAGTTTCATTTCCCTCCATCTTAGCCTTTAAGCAGCAAGGAGTAAGCTTGAGTGTGTTCAAAGGCCTGGAAAGTGTTCATGCTCACTTCCGCAGCATTTACCCTTCTCATGGTTCTTAAATGAACTTGCAATTTGTTTCTTTTAAGAAAGGGGTACTATGATTTGAATGTGAAATGTTCCCCATGGCTTACATGTTTTAATACTTGGTCTATGGAGAGTTTGCTGTTTGGAGGGGAGGGGAACCTAACAGGTAGAAGAGGGTCACTGGGGAGGGAGTGAGGAGGTGAGGATAATGACACAAACCGGTTTCCATTCATGCTCTGTTTTCTGGTTTCCCAGGCTGTGAACAAGCCCCATCATGAGTTACTGTGGTTCATGGGTCCAGCTATTCTAACACCATGACTTTCCCAACACCATGGAGTAGTAAACCAGGAGGCAAATTAATCCTTCCTTCTACACTGTTCTGTCATGTCTGATGCCACAACAAGGAACAACAGAGATGGTCAGAAATCACTGGATCTTTTTCTTATTTTTAATTCTATGTAGGTGTGTATTCTGCAGGGGATATGTGCTCAAAGTGCAGTTGTTGGAGGAGGCCAAAAGCATGGGATTCCCTGGAGCTGGAGTTACAGATACCTGCAAGCTACTCGCTGCTGCTGCTGCTGGGGGGGCAGGGGGAAGTCAGGTGGCTCACGAGCGCGTGTAACTCTAGCTATAGGGATCCAATGCCCTCTTCACACACACGTGCACATTCTCACACAGACACACACACATATATACACAATTAAAACTGAAATAAATAAATCTTTCTTTTTGTAAAAGATCAAAGAAACGAAGGCTGTGCAGCAGCTATTCCTTTACTAGTCATTACAGACAAGCACACAGCTATTAGTAAGTTAAGGAAGGTCAGCAATGTTGAACAATGTGGGCATTAAAAACCTAACCTAACCTAACCTTTCCTCCCCTACCCTGCCCTCTTACCCCTCCTTTCCTTCCCTCTCCTCCCTTCCCCACCCTAGGCTCTTACTATGAAGGGCTGGCCTGGAACTCACTATATAAACCCTGTTGGCCTGGTTCTTTGAGGTCACCACCATGTGTCATGCTACCAAGGGAAAAGAAACCATGAATACAGTAAAGAATTCCAGAGAAAAACAGAAGTTTGTAAAACGGAACACAGAGAAGACAGCCTCTTCTGCCCAATGTCAGGGACTGAGAGTATCCCTTCTCAAGAACACAGCTTTGGGCTGAGGAGTGATGGAGATCGGTAGTGACAAGAGGCACTGCCTAGGATGAATGAGCCCTTAAATTTCCAGCTCCATAATAAGTAAAAAAAAAATAGCTTCAACCTTGGGACTGCCTACTATGAATATGTCATCAGTTTACATAAAAATCCACGAAGCCCACCATTCCGTTCATGACCTTGCCTTTCAAACAAGTAAGCCAATGAATCCCATCCCAAACTTCATCAAACAAAAGGCTGTCAAGGGACCTTTGAAAATCTTACGATAAAGTATAGCAATACTAATTTCTAAGAAAAATATTTTTAATAATTTTTAAATTTTAAGCACTTTCCATATAGCACTTATAATGTAAAAAATAAGTAGAAACAGCTGAACGGAACTTGAGACCTTTAGTTCAAAGGAATCAGGTTTGTGGAATAGCCATTCATTTGCCAACACTACCCACTCTGCATCTGGAGACGAGAAGACAAACCTACAACTCCACCTTCCTTAGCTCTACTGGCCACTACTCTCCATATCTTCAAATGACAAGTGGCCGATCCCTCGTGCAAGGAATTCTCTCAGATCCCCTCTACCTAAAAGTGAATGTCAAGATTTACATCAAATTCCAAACAACTTCTTGTGAACAATTTCAACCTTCTGTTTGTATAAGCATTTCACCAAGATTATTTTAAAAAAGTAATTACCTACTCTGAGTTTGAACTATGCTCTTTCCCATCTCCTGGAACAAGTGGTTTCATAAGCACTGAAATGTCAGGTGAGTGGAGGTAGCTAGACTGAGAAGCTGGTAACACTGGAGTCACTGGGTTCTGAGCAGTACTGGTTGACTATATCCTATACCCTTTATATGGCATTTTTCCCCTCTGGGTTTTCAATGTCATTGTCTTGGCAGGGCCATCACAGACCCCTGACATGCTAGAAATTGCTGGATGCTTGGCTTCCTTCCAAAAGGAATCATAATTCCTGCACAAGAAACAAGTGATGTCCTGGATCCAGGAGGACCACTTCAGGTGGATGGACCCATGGCCACGTTCTTTGAAACAAAAAAGAAGTGGCCTGCATCCAAATTATGCTTAAAATCTCTACCTGACTGTGGTCCCTAACAAGAACACCCCATCCAGGGCCAGTCATTCCTGCCAATAGTCTTTCTCCATTACCGTTAAAAGCCTATGTCCGTCCATACCACAAGTGCAGCATGCTCGCCTCATGAGGAATCTTCATCACTCCAACCTTCTGACCTCAGACAAAAAACCCTTCACAGATGTCATCCCTGATCATTTGGTGGTCCCTTCTTAGTATTGGGGGATTATAAGATATCCCAAAGCAGAAACAACAGCAACAACAATAATAATTCTGATATGGTTAGTATTTAATTTTCACTCTTAAGACTACTCTGATAAAGAAATGTTACAAATTTGGAGACATCACTTCTAGTTGTTAGAGTTCACTTATTTCAAACATTCCAAAAACAGATCAATACTTCTAAAAACCAGGGTCTCTTTACTCCTTTTCCCACATTGGTTTACAAGGTGTGAGTGCTGCAGAAAACAAAGAGAAAAATATGCCAGTCTTCCGGTCAAACTAAGCCAGACTCTATAAAGCACCAGCTGCCTGACCTCAGGCAATCCTACTACCTTCTCAGGTCTACTCACTCTTCTTAGAAAAACAATGATATCGTCCTCAGAGAATTCACAAGACTTATACCTGGAAACCAATATGTATACTCCTAAGTACCCCAACTACCATTTACAATTTTGTCTGATCATCTAACAATACGGATCTCTGCACCCCTATGTAAACTCCTTAAACATAAAGGAGCTTAGGAGTTTTCCCCTCTCATTAACCCCAATGTATTAATACAGATTCTACAATATAAAGCAAGCATCCAAGACATCATTTTGACATAAATGGATTGAAACATATATGGAGAGATGGCTCAGTTGATAAAATGTCTTCTCCACAAGCATAAGATGTGAATTGTGATCCCAAGCACCCATATGAAAAGTTGGGGGCAATACATGTACAACTGTAAAGCTAGTCATCAGGGATGCAGACAGCTGATCTCCAGAGCTTGCTGGCCAGTCTAGCTCGTCAGTGAGCTCTGGGCTCAATGAGACTCTACCTCAATAACGTAGACAGCTAAAGAAGACACCAGACAATGGCCTTTGGCTTCCACAGACACATGTGTATGATATATAATGACATGTACTTACACATACACTACACAGAGAGCCTTGAACACTTCTTAGTGTGCAATATGGGATGGCTTCTTGACATAGCCTTTGTCAGTTATGTTTTCAACAGATTCTCTGCAGTGGGCAGTACATTTCCGGCCACCAGATCCCTGTTGGGTTACTGTTCTTCGGTGGAATCCAATATTCCTCGAGAGAAAGTCACAGAACTCACAGGCATTGTTTTAGAAAAGTCTAGTCAGTAGATCTTATTTATACTGGTTTCCTATCACTACAATGACAAGTTTCATGATGCGGAAAGAACTGAGTGTATGCAATGATCAACAACTGCCCTTCCTCACAAATGGAGAAACAATTCATATGAACATCTTTATAAACAGAAAACGTTGCTTGCTTTTTCTATGTTCTTAATAAAAACTGTTTGAAACTTCAGTCAGATTTAGAGTCTACTTCAATTTGATTTTTCTGATAAACATGTTTATAAATGTTTTAACCTCACCCAATAAACCCACAAATTAGGCACTATTATATCTGTAATTCACAGAGGAAGAAACAGGCTGAACTCTGTTTATATTATTATTATTATTATATAATATAGACCGACCCAGCAGAAGCAAGCACTGCAAGGCACAGCCACAGCATCACATGTTCACTAGGAGACTTAGAACTCTTGCCAAGAAACAAAGATGTGGGTTAGCAAAAGATTTCGGAGAACTGGTATCTGGAGTTGTAGCGTTCTTTCTCCAGCTTTACCAGTTTTGAGACTTACTCTAAGAGATGAAGCTTTCAACCCCGGAACTCTTCAGGAGAATGCAGCACCCACCCCACTAGTTAAGAGTCCTGGCATTAGCAATCTATCTCACCCCACTCAGCAGGCGGCGAGACATAATCACTTTCATCTGGTTATACACAAGGTGGAGAGTTTAATCTCTAAACTCTACAGGGATTGGTCTCAGCAGCTTTAGAAATTGCCTCTCACACTGTGAACACACCTCACAGCAAGATGACCCTGCTAATGGTTCCCAGGTTAAGATTTGGGGGGACCCAAGGCACAGATGCCTCCACTCCCTAATGTCTTTTCCTTTGTAGGCCAAGTGTGTGGTCACTCGAGGGATCCTCGTGACCCTGCTTTCAGAAACAATTTGTTCTGATTTGAACAAAGAAATCCAGGTTGTATTTTAAAGCTGGAGATGAATGTGTGCATATAGGTTGTGGATCGTCAGTAACATAAAAGTGTACATGCAGACACAATAGAGGCCCAAGCAATAATATGTTATGAATATAATCTCAAATTTAACCTTGATTCTTCAGAAACTTTGGCTAAGCTGTTTCTTCCAGGGAAAAAGAATCTAGAAAAACCAATTCAAGAATGTAATTTAACGTTTCATTTCGTATGAAGTTCAATCCTGCTCAGTCAATTTCTCCCAGGTTCTAAATGAACTCTCAGCAAAGTCGTCAGAAATGAAAAATAAGCACTTAGAGCCATGTCTGCTGGTTCACACCTATAATTTCAGCACTGGGGAGGCTGATGAAGAGGACCACTGTAAGGCTCAGGCCAGTCGGGGCATACACAGCAAGACTGTAGCAGAAAGGGGTGACAAGGGACAAAGGGAGACTGAGATTTGTTAATCAATGACTAAAGTGAAATAATTATTAAAATTGAGATCAGCAAATCCAATAAAGTCTAATTGATTATTTTTTCTTTCCAGTTTTAAACAAAAGAGCCAACCTTAAAAAAAAAAAGAAAGAAAAAGAAAGGGGAAAGGACAAAGAAATAGATTAAATAAATGCATTTTCTGGGCTTCTTCAGAAAAGCCCCTTGGACTGTCCACAGAATTCTGAGTGATAGCGAGCCACATGTATTAAGAATTACAACTGTTCAGCTGACACTCACCTTGTTAAACACCCGTTTAGAGTATTTTGGCTCTACCAAAAAAATTTTTTTATCATATCATAATTTGCTTCCTCCGCTATCCATATTTATAGAACATAAAATATCAGGGTTAAATGCTAAAATGTTCAGATGCTTAGAGAATTAAAACATTTACAAAACTTTGCTCTTTTCATATTACTGGAGCTAAAAAATTAATTTATTCACCGATAATTCCTCAGTCATATAAAACTAAACCATAATGAAAAATCATCTTAGAAAACCATAATTTCACAAGACTGGAAGGTCCTTGTGGCACTGCTGAGTGTTTCCTATTGATAGGTGAAGGCAAGACCTGGTAATGAGAGTCCTAAAATGACAGCTGCAGGTGAGATGAACAAGACCGGAACCGCAGTATTTGATGCATTTTGAAACGCATTACTACATGCTCTTGTGCTATGGCATCCGTCACAGTAGGCTTACACCACTGCAAATGCAGACAGTCAGAAGAGCAGAGCCCCAGTTAAGGCCATTCCCGGACTCCTAAGATCCTTGTCCCCCAGGACCGTCCCCTCTGCAGCCATACTGGAAGTACAGGTTCTCTTATTTATTCACCTTTGCTCTGCTTTCTGCACTTCCTGACCTACCATGTAAAAGCATCAAGAGTAGAGGGGCACCAACTCGTGCCAATGCCAAGCCCTACAGAGTTCCATCATGTCTGCTTTGACTATCAAGCCTAACAGTCCAGACTACAAGATGTTTTGTGCACCTAAATAAGGCCCATATGACAAAAGATTATGTTGTACATAAGTTTCACCCTACCATATTTTTTTAACCATAACTGTTTCTTTGGAATCTTTCCCACACCCAAGATCTGATAATTTTATTCTGAATATCCCTTAATAGGAAAACAGTGCAAAGTAATGCAACTTAGTAGCAGGGCGTGATGGGGCACACTTGTACTCTCAACATTCCAAGGCAGAAGTAGGATAGCCCCACATTCAAGGCCAGATTGCTCTACACACTGAGTTTCAGGCCAGCTGGGGCTACAAGATAAGTAAGAGACTGCCTCCAAATCAAAATGCAAAATGATTTATGCATAAAACCCAATCGCCACAAAATGTACCATGGTAAAGGGCTGGTGTACTTACAGATTCTGCAATTTATGCTTCAGAAAGGATATTATCTTCGCCAGCAGATAGTTCATGGCTGCTCTTAGGTAAAATGGCATTTTGGTAATTAAAGAAACGCTTATGGAATACTTGTCATAGGCCAGGTTTATGCTAGGTTTGGTGATTCAAATATAAATAAAACATGACTCCTACCCCAGGGGACACTCTTGATGGCTGAGACAGATACAAAGAAATACAAAAAGGCTATTGTACTAGCCTATGAGTACCACAGATGTGGCTGCCACATATAATTTCTTACTGAACACACATGAAGGAAAACTAGTAATTTTGCTAGTCTGTGGAGGTGAGCTAACACAACTTAGCTCTTACATAAGTCCCTCCTTGTACAAAGGACTAATGCAGAAAATATACAGTTTCTAACACACTGAACACACTGGATAATATTCTTATATAAAAGACATCAGAGGCCTAGGGATTCTTTCCCTTAAAGTCAAACAATAATTCTCCAACAGTTTATATATGGAATATGTACCTGATGGAAGCCTTATTTGTTTTCAATATTGCTGGGCCAATCAGAACTGGTGCCAGTCACTGAGGACTCTGTACCTTTCAATGGCCAAGTTTGGTCTACGCTAAGGATCAATATAGTAAAAGCTACACTTCATGCCCCTTTTCTTACCAACCTTCCTTCTGTGTGATACTAAAATACCACCCAAAGTACACCTGCTAAGAACAGGACTCTAAATTAGAAATGAATTCCCTACATCTAACACTAAACAATGATCTTTAACTAGCTACTTCATTAAATGATGCCCTTTATGAAGGGCCTGATCAGGTCTGATTAATGCTTATCTGCAGGTTATAAAAGGATCCCTGTATCCTTTATCTCTGGAACAAACTACCTCATTTCTTCCTACATGCCATCACTATATGCCTGTATAGCATCCAGCCTGTATTTCTCTCAGTGAGAACTACAAAGAATAATTAGAAGATCCACTCACCTCTACATCCAAGGGGGAAAAATGTCATCTGTGGTTCATATTGAATTTAAAAGGATTTACAAACTGCTTAGTCAACAAACACAGAACATATTCCTACACCCAAGTGTGCCTGCAATCATAGTCCTACCATCAGTCTTCAGAAGGCCTGAGGAGTCCCCAGACCTCCTTCCCAATATCTGTAGGCACAGTCTGAAAATCCTCGTCTCAAACACCACTGCCAATCCATCAATACTGACGAAGATCTGGTCTGTTTTCCATCTTTAATTTAGTCTACCCTCAGATAAGGAGCTCGAAAGAAGTTCCAAAGAAGTCACACAGATCAAAAAGCTAGTTGGTGACAGTCTCGGTTGGAAAAAACCCAGACCTGAGCCTTCTGGTCCATACCACAGTGTCTGTCTGGAATGCTTCTCTTATGTACCCTAGCCCTTAGTATTCCTTGATCTCTACATGTCTCCAACATTTAACCTCTCAGAAATTTCATTGTGGTAGATACCTATGCTCCTATTTTTTTCTTTTTTTTTTTTTTTTTTTTTTTTGTTTTAGAGTATGTCGATGTCCCTGGCATTAAAGGGGAAAGAAGGTACTGTCATTTCAAATCTACGCAGTTAACAACTGCCCACTTAGCCTAGCATTTCCCCCCTGAGTCATTAAGGGACATTCAGAAACGTTCACACTACCATCCTATTTTAAAAACAAAAACTGAAAAACAGGTATTTCTTACATTCAGAAGACGAAGACGAAGGCAGGAGGATCAAGCATTCCTGCTAACCTGTGATCAGAGAGAAAGAGACTGATTGACTGAGACTTGAATACCACAATGACCAATCAGTGCTGTCTTCATCTTTCCAAATGGCACATCTGTGGCAGACACTCCACACAATGAGTAGAGTAGTCACTCACCAGTTTTAAACTCAGAAAGACAAATGTGAAAATGCTTAAACAATGGACTTAGAAAATATATCAAATAAAAAAAATCAATGTTACTTAGTGCACATATTTTTAGAAAGTTTGAAAGTTATTTACGTCACTTTGATTATTTCAACTTATGGACTTATGCCGTGTTTTTTTTAGTATCTTGTATACTATGTGTCTGAAAAACTAGTACAAGAATTCTCACTTAGGTAAACTGGCACCACAGCCCTTAAAATAACACCTGTGAATCTGAGTATGCTATTTTGTACCAATAAGAACAAGAAACTAACAGATCCTTATCTCTTGATTAGACAAATCCCAGATATGCATTGTTATGTATATTATCTCAAAACACCTAGTATAAATACTATTATTATACATATGTTATAGAAGGAAGAAAAATTGGTCAAAAAGCAAAAGATATCAAAGTCTGAGCAGGAGTTAAGGGGTGGGTGTAATTTGGGTGGGTGAAGAAAACTTACTAGAATTAAACAGCACGGATGATTCTATAATCCTAGGAATAAACTAAACCACTCCTGACTCTGAACTTGGATGATCCAATTAATGGCATGTGATTATATCTTGATGAAAACTAATTGGATATGTAATCCAAATGAAGGACAGTTAGGAAGTCCCTGTACCATTTTCCTAGCCTTCCTATGGGCCTGAACTTATTTCAAAATTAAAGTGTTTTTACAACACAATCATGTAGATGTATAATACTAAAGTTAGGGAATTGCATACTTTAAATTTTTAGGGTAAACTCTATGTTTCATGGTTTTTTTTTAAAAAAAAAAACACACACATGTAAAAACAGATAAAGCAATGTCCTCAGGGATGCACCTTTCTCAGTGGTAGAATTGATATTCGAATTTGGATCTTTGTTAGCCCCAAGATATCATTCCCTTTATTATAAAGTCAAAAGGCAAGGTTTTTTGTTCTCTAACAGTACTGAGTTGTCTCTTAAATAATTGTAAAGTTATTTATTAATATATATTTAAGTTTCTTTTTCATAAATAAAACTCTCATCAACTAAATGTGTTTTATTAAACATTCCTGTGTTGTATTAAATTACTCCATACGACTACAGCTGTATGTGTAGGGCAGTACTGTGTGTGTGTGTGTGTGTGTGTGTGTGTGTGTGTGTGTGTGTGGTGTGTGATGATTCCCTAATAGACCATCAGAAAACAGATGTTTATACCTCAATTCCCGACAATAGCAAAATGACAGTTATGAAGCAGCAATGAAAACAATTTTATGGTTGGGGGGTCACCACAACACGAAGAACTGTATTAAAGGGTCACAGCACTGGGAAGGTGGAGAGCCACTGGTGAAAGAGGAGGCACTAAACAATGCGGCAGTTAGTTATTTCTGAATTAATGGTTTATAAACAGATGGCCTTGTCCAAGCAGCAGTGAACACTGAGAACTCCACAGTGGTGGTGGTAGTTTTTATTGGAAAGTTATTTTACTAGCTCAAATATATAGGCTTACAGGTTAGCAATTTCTCACAAGGTTTTAAAATTATAATTAAAGACACGATTTTTAGTGCACATGTAACATGTTAATTTACCAACCATTGGCATATAATATCATAGGCATTTGCATAAATCAGTATATCTGGGTTTCATTTGTTGACTTATGACTGAATATCTTGAGTGTGCCAAGTATATAAACTATCCATACGCCTTTACAAATCAGATTGACTCAAGAATGCTAGGAAGTGGAATTCCGGGTTCCACTCATGAAAAAGCTTAAAGAAACAGAAACATTTCTTTTTAAGGGAAGGATGTTGTTAGGTAGAATTCTGGGGAAATCTCCTACTTTAACGTGTAACTTCCATATTTTATTAATCAGTTAACCGTCCAATGATCCCAAATAGTGGGTCTCACTGAATTCATCATCGCACACAAAGCCTCTGTACCAGTCAGTGTCATTAGCGTGATCAGCAGCAGGTATCCCTAATTCAGTCATCTGTGACAAAGAAAACATCTCTTGAGATTTCCAACTCCCCACGGGAGAGGGAGCATCCCCAGTTCAGCACCCAGCAAGTCCTAGCATCCCTAGCCCTCTGGGATTTCACAGTCCACTGACAAGGCCGCTCCTATTAGCCAAGCTGACATCCAGCTGTCTACAGAGCTGCTGGGATCCCACAACTTGAAACGACCCTTCCTCTCATGTAGTCTACCAGCTGTGAATTCTGATTTCCTCACTAAACCGCTGCAGAAAAGGCCCACAGAAGCAGACTGGAAAGGTATAAAGACCCTGGTCATCATTTTACTCCGGCCATCTAACTTTTCCAATGTACGAGTTATTACATGATATTAGAAAGACATCCCTGGGAGTTCAGTTTCCAAAACTGAAAAATTATCCTAGGTGTTCAACCCTCACATTGCAGGACACAGCATTCAAGCCCAATGCCTCTGTATTACTGGCTACTTCATGACAGAAACAAGGCAACATTTTTAAATGTGCTCTGAAACTTAAAGACAATGATGCTGAGACAATAATTTCAGACTTAGAGGTTTGGGGATGGCTCGGCTGGTGAAGCACTTGTCATGCTTGCATGAGGACCTCAAACTCTCAATACTGGGGAGAGTGAGAGGAGAACCTCAGTCTTGCTGGCCAGTCAGCATAGGCTAATTGTCTTCTGGCTTCCACATATGTGCGCACACCACACACAAACACACACACACACACACACATACACACACTCAGCATTTTATCTTCAACTACAGCAAAAGAATGAAAGGAAACAGACATCGTAAGAGGAGCAGCATTAAATTTTAGGCAATTATCAGTAAGAGAATCACAGTCTTTTCTCTATGCAAAGCCCCAACGGCCCATTTATTAACAAGAAAAATCATCGACTCTTTCACTACAAAAATATTTAATTGTCACTGATTCTGTGGCATATCCTTAACCAAGTTCTGACTGGAATCTCTTGAGGCCACAGAATACAAGCCCCACAGAGCACAGCGCAATGCCAACCACCACAAAGTATCATCAGCATTAACTGCTCCAAGTCCTAAGACTTTAATTTCCAGAAGACTATAGCTCAGAGAGCAAGAGCTGGTAAAGTTCTCTTTCAGCAGGCATGGACAAGGGTCGCATATTTTCATACATGCTGGTGCACATAACAAACGTTTACTGCTCTAGTCATAAGCATGTCCAAGACACAACTTCTAAATTAGTCTGCAAAAACGCTCCTTGGAATATTTTCATGGAGTAAGCGTCAAACTATTGTCGACCACGAAGACTAGGTGACCAGCGCTCCACTCAGTCTTTTCTACAAGTCGATCTTCTGAAAAACCTCACGGGAAAGTAAATTCTGCAAAAATCTCACTCTCATTAAAACATCCAGGTCAGCAGGTACAGTGTATAATTACCGGCAAAGGCAGATGCAGTTTTCAGTTCAACTAAAATCTCTTCACTGCTAAAGCTTTGCACCAGACCCAGAAAGACATGTGGTATGTATTCACTTCTATGTGTATATTAGCTGTTAAGTCAACAATAACCAAGCTACAATCTATAGAACCACAGAGGATCACTGACTTTCAGCCATCATCAGATAAGTTTCTTCCTTCAGCAGATGGGAACAGATACAGGCTGACATTATGCAGAGAGTGAGAGACCTTGAAAGACTCAGCCCTAAATGGGAGGTCTCCATCAAATCCCTCCCCTCAGGGATCAGGGAATCCTGCAGAAGAGAAGGTGGAAAGAGCATTAAGAACCCCAGAGGAAGAGCCCCCGGAGGGGACTGAGGACACCTAGAAAAGGAGGCCCCCTGAATCAGCTGAGAAAATCTCAGGTCAACTCAGACAGGAGCAGCAGGCACAGGGCCCACACCAGGTCCTCTGGGAATCTATTACAGATTCCCGTTCAGTGTTCTCTTAGGATTTCTGAGGGTATGAACATGTGGGTCTCTGATTCTTGTCCCTTCTCTAGGACATTTTCCTTCTGTTGGTTTGTCTTGTACAATTTCAATGTGATAGTTTTAGTTTTATCTTATGATATTTTACTTTGTTACATTTTATTATATTGTCTCTTAGAATCCTGTTCTTTTCTAATGAGAGGAAGTGAATCCAGATGGGAGGAGATATAGGGAGAAACTAAGGGGATCAGGATGGGGGGGTGGGCGGGGTGCGCGCACTTGATTTGAAAAAATAATCTATGTCCAATAAAAGGAAAAACTACAAAAACCATTCCCCTGAAACTACACTATTTGTGCAAAACAAGAAGTATATAGCATGTTTTTAAACGGAAGTATCTGTGTATAGTGTTAAGCTGTTACTTGGTAGAAAAGTTAATTTCTAAAGCAGGCCCTCCAGCCTCCAGACAAAACTAAGAGTTAAAACACATGCTGTGGTAGGTCGCCTTCCAATTACTAGAAGTGAGCATGTAAGAGATATAATTAGTTACGACACTGGGACAGGCATGCATGTTTCAACACACACGGCTCAGAACAACGCTTTGGTATTATATGACAGAGGACTTAAACCAAAGACTCAAAGAAAGGTTGTGGAGTGTGTATATACTTTTTAAAAATTATTATTACTTAAAACTTGCCACACCAAATTATTTCTTTTAAGTTATAAGTATATTTGATTTGTATAAACATCTCTTTAAAGGTTTCTCAGGAGGAATGAAAAAAAAAAAGCCCTACCAACTCCCCCTTTTCTATAAGCCTTACAAATTAAAAGTTTACTTAATAAAATTCATTTAATTAAAAAAAAAGTAGGGCTGGTGAGACTGTTCAGTGAGTAGAGGAGCCGCCACCAAGGCTGACAGCCTTAGTTTGATGCCTGAGACCTGCAATACTGAAAGAAAGAAATAGACTCCTAAGGACCCACACACTTACACACAATAAATAAGAAAAGGTATTCATCTTCTAAAGAAGACATACAATGACCAAATGCATTTAGAAAATTCTGATAATCTAATTACAAGTTTCTCAATCATGAATAAAACAAAATCTTGAAAATAAAATAAATGAGGCAAGGTGATTTAAGTTTGACGAAGTCTTTCTGAGAAATATGAAAACCTTCCTCAAACCAAAAGTGCTGTGCAAAAGAATTAAATAAAACATGAATCTATCAAAAAAGTAAATCACGACCAGTCCGATTTTATCCCTTGATAAAAGCTATAAAAAACTAAAAAGACTAAAATGTATTACAAAGCGCCCTTTTGTGTTTTGACTCGAAGGCTATTAAGGCTTGGAGACAGCTCAGTGGATCAAGTCCCTGCCGTGCAAAGACCAGAGTTCAGATGCCCAGCACCTGTGTAAGAGGCAAGCCGTGTTGGCGCACATCTACAACCTCACTGCTGTGAGACAGATGCAAGCAGATCCCACAAGAGTCTAGCTAGGCCATCTCGTCCAAGGGGTGAGCTCCACGTTCACTGAGAGACCTTGTCTCAACAGCTACCAGAGAAAGCAACAGATGAAGATATCAACACTGACCTGTTGTTTCCACGCTTGCCAACACACGCATGTGCAGCACACACACTCTTGCTAAGACATTCTGAGATTACCTACCACTGGCAAATGAGGCCTCTTCCCTGAGAATTTTATCAAATATAAGTTTGTTTTGCTGATAAATTTAATACTAACATCTAAAATTTTAAGCAGAAAAATCCAAAATGCCAAGGTGAAGACACACACACATGAAGATAAGGAAGCAGATTTCCAACGTGACAGTTCCAGACTCCCCCAAACCATACCATGCTCACCCTGAAAATGAAATTCCATAGATGAAGTCAGGTGCAGTGAATAGGAGGCATGCTGAATGAATGTTAGAAACATAAAGGTTGTAATTAAGTGCATTCTCGAGTATAATAACCCACCCTGGAACAAGATAAAACATTCAGAACTTACTCAATGTAAAGCAGCTAGACCTTATACTCCCACAAGGAGTACAGCACATGACAATGAATTATGAACTAAATCCCATCTTGTAGGCCAAATGGCCCATGAAGTCAGCACACATGGTCCCTCCAAAGACACTGTTAATTATGCCCTCAGGTTTTGGTCCAGCAGAGCCTACCACCTTAAAATAAGGTCTGCAGAGAGCCTTCTCTTCCATCACAGAACTACATAAGAGGCCTACTAGATAAGTTTTATAAAAGAAAGTGAGATTTGGCTAAAAGGAAAAAAAATACAGTAGACTACAGCTATCAAGAAAAAAACAAGACTAGCGTTACTTCCAACATGAGTGCCTTAGCATTTTTATAGACTCAAAAGTTCCAACATTGCAGATTAAGCTGGAAAGAAGTGAATGGACAGTTTCTAGAG
Organism: Arvicola amphibius; assembly: GCF_903992535.2. Lineage (NCBI taxonomy): Eukaryota > Metazoa > Chordata > Mammalia > Rodentia > Cricetidae > Arvicola > Arvicola amphibius. The sequence continues at coordinate 61,500,907 of NC_052052.2, read as the reverse complement.
TTAAATTTACTTTATTTATTTTTATTTCTTGAGCTTCTAGTCGTGAAAAGGTAATCTATCCATTTTCTATGAAAGATGTGACTCAAAAAATTGGTGAATTTTGAAAAGTGCTTTTCTATTTTATAACAACAAAATGATTTCAAGATCTGTAGACTCCATGCAAAATTAGTATTTTCTACTACTAAGAGAGGCAGTAGAGTGAAGTGAAAGGAAATCTAACAGCATAATTTGGCCAAAATGGCCCTAATAATAATGTTTTTCATTTTGAGGCAATATCTCACACTGGTTCAATCTGGCCTTGTACTCTGTAGCCCAGATTGACTTCAAAATATTGGTGATCCTCCTGGCTCAGTCTCACAATGCTGAAATTACAAAAACAAACTACCACATCCATAGATAATGCTTTCAATTGTTATACAGGATGTCATAAAAAGAAATGGATGTGCTCCACCAAACCACAATCTACAGGCACTAAAATAAAGAAGCCCCCCCCCCCCCCGGCAAAAAAGAAAGAAAGGATGGGAGAAAGAAAGAAAGGAAGGAAGGAAGGAAGGAAGGAAGGAAGGAAGGAAGGAAGGAAGGAAGGAAGAAAGAAAGAGCAAGGAACTGAAGAAACAGCTCACTGGGTCAAATGCTTGTCTTACAAACTTGAAGACCCAAAATCAGGTCCGCAGTCCCCACATAAAATGTCAGGTATGGCAATGCACATCCCTAAACCAATGCTAAGAGGTGGAGCAGGAGCCCTGGTGTTTGCTGATTCACTTATCCAACCAACTGGGGAGTTACAGCTCAGTAAGAGACCCTACCTCCAAAAGAAAAGCAACCAAGGAAGACCGGAAGCCAATCTCTGACTCCACTTTCACATGAACAGGCACAGGTATCTACACACATGGGCAAGTGCACAAGCACACACATACATGCCACATGTATTAAAGCACGAGCAATAAAACTGCCTTCCTCTTCAATATCTGCCTTGTATTTTGACTTGAGTTATGTATCAGTATGAAAAACTCAGCCTCAAAATTATTTGAACAAATTTGTACTTCCCTAGTTCGTACCATGCTAATGTCACCGGTATTTGTTTATGCACAACACACAGATTTGCTCAACTATGAGAAAATATACAATGTAGGTTTATGCGTCAGCTTTTACATTGAACTTAAAAGCTCTATATAAAACTGTTTAATGTCACAGGGCACCCTTGCAATCTCACGTTCTGCATAGAACTTTCCTTAGGCAGGTGTGGTAGCACATGCCCATATCCCAACACTTGGGAAGATGGAACAGGAGAACCAAGGTGGAAGTCAGTCTCAACTACTCAGCCAGAGTCTGTCTATAGGGATACGATCTCTGCAGAAGCTTTCAGGGGCCATGAACACTAATATTTTTACTCTGAATTAATAAAATCCACCCTAAAATAGAACTATTATACAAGTCTATAAAAAGACAATGTGGTCAATGGGAAGATACTACATGCAGTATGTGTGTACATGTGAATCTATATCTGTATCACACCAGTTCTTACAAAGCTAAGTGGTTTTCCTTTTTATGGATTTAAAGTTCTAAAAGTTGTAGGGGAAAAACACCTGTATGAATATCACCTATCACTTGAAGATACTACAGTTCTTCCAACATTACCATTGCTCCAATGTCTGATTCACCATTCTAACTATTTTCTAAGTCAACTTCTTAACTGAATTTGAAAAAAATAATTTTGCCTTTTCTAATAAAAATGGAATTATATTATATTATCATCAACCAAATTAATCATGTTACCGAATAATTCAGAGCCAAAACTTAGGTTATATAAATCCTGATAGCATAAAAAGACTAAAAAGGATTAGACATGGGGAGCCTAAAACCAATTTCAAATGAACAGCTCGGTGTTGTAGAATATTGTTTTAAGATCTGTTACATTTGTTTACACTATGAAACATTTGTTTTAATGATGCAAAGATGTGTTGCATTCTTTTATATTTCATTTGTTTAACTCTGTGAAAATGTGATTCTTTGCCTGTCTAAAACATTTGATTGGTCTAATGGCTAAATGGCCAATAGCAAGGCAGAAAAAAAAAAGGACAGGCAGGGTTGGCAGGCAGAGAGAATATGTAGAAGGGGAAAAAGAGATAGAGATCTAGGTGAAGGTCCCTTTAGTGCTGTGATAGAGAGGCTGGATCCCTACTGATAGCTGTGGAGTTGCAATTACAGATTAGGACAACAGTTGCTTAGAGGGAAACCACTGAATCTAATGAAAAACAAGAGCTCAAAGGCAAGCATTTAGAGCTATTGCATCATTACTACATGATCTTCTAGGATAACCCATTTATCAAGAACAGTATACGTATCTGCTTACTTGTGGTTTTCAATCTTTTTCCTAGCATATTCATTAGTACATTAATTATTTCAACATTTCATTCGGGTTTATGGATCGTATCAAACACCTCATTAATGTTCTTCAAAGGTAATTTTTTTTTTCTTTTGGAGACGGGATCTCATGTAATCTTGAACTTACAATGTAGCCTTGGGTGACCTTGAACTCCTATCTTCCCTCATCTACCTCCTGAATGTCAGAACTATAATTCTGAACTACCCAAGCCTCTACTGGACAAGTTTATCTCATTTAACAGGATATTTAAAATCAGTGCACAACTACACTTCCTTACAAATATTACATAAATCATCCGTTTATTTTCCTGTAAGTACCTTCAAAATTGTAACTGCCATTGCAAAGTGGTGGTAAAAGTCACAGCACTAAACTGTATGGTATGTATATTATGTCCCAATAAAGTTGTTTCTAGAAATTTAAATCATGGAAACACAAAGAAGCCAATAAAATTTCATTTAAAAATCTAAGCTATTCAGAATTAGGGGGAAAATAATTAAAAGATTAATCCAAAGCCCAGATCACCCCCAAACAGACCAACCAGCTAATTATCTGTAGTCACTAAAACAGCTCCGATATCATCTGTTTGTTAGCACAGTATCAAGGGTCCCGCACCTGAATACTCTAACTGAAGGGACTTAGCAATCCCACTAGGGATATGATGATCCATCATTCATAATGGAATTCTTAAACGCAGCACTCAACAAACACAAGACTCCTGCATTGCAGATGATGTGTCTCGGGGCAGGACAGCAGCGGCGGAAGCGGTAATGAAGGACATGAACGGTGGTGACAAGAGAACAGGCTACCTGATGGGACTTGCCCAGAACAAAGTCAGAAGACACAGAAGGGGAAGCCGGGAGGAGGGGTCCTGAGAAAAAGGGGCAGAAGATCAGAAAACATGAAGCTGTACTTATTTCAACTACTCTTGCTTTCCCTGGTTCTTGTTTTGTTTTGTACTTGAATGACTGGCAGATTCCAAGGCCTACTGCATTCTAAGCACTGGGTTCTACCAGCAGGCTACATTGTAGATGTTCAATCCATCTTTCTAGTTACATCATTATCAGTTCCGCATTACCTACACAATTTCTTCACTGTCTCCTCTAGCCACTATGACTTAATCTTCTACTTGGACCTCTTTAAAAATTTAAGTAATAAAACTACTACTACTACTACTACTACTACTACTAGTAGTAGTAGTAGTAGTAGTAGTAGTAGTAGTAGTTTAGTTTTTTGTTTTCTGAGACAGGGTTTCTCTGGCCCTGGATGTCCTAAGAACTCGCTCCATAGACCAGGCTGTCCTCGAACTCACTGGCTCAAATAGAAAATTTTAAGTGTAAGAAACATTTTAAGCAAATAAAAAAAAAAGTCTCACTTTTACTATGAGTGCCTTGAAACCTCCACCCGACCTAAAACGAAGAAGAAAACTGAGATGCTCCTAGAGACACCATGAGAACTGACGGCTCCTCCAGCTTCTGTCTATCGAGCAGATGTTTGGTCTTATCTTTTCCCCTTCTCTTCTCATAACACGTCTGTCTCCACGGAGTGTTCATAAAGGAACGAGGGGCTGGAGGTTAAAACTAAGTAACGCTAATGAAGAAGTGCTGATATCAAGTGACAGAGCGTGGCTTTCACTTTCTGACCTTCTGTAGACATGAAACAATGCACTGGGAGTCACCCATGGCACAGCATGCAACACGACTAAGAATTTTTTTTATGTAACACCCACCCAAACCTTTTAAGGGAAAAAAGAAGCAGAAAACCAAAGTGGAACACACCTCACACCCACACCGAAAGCAGTGTACTCTACCGAAACAGAAGGTCAGTGTGAGATCACGACATTTCCCTACAAGGTTTGGGGACAGACTGGCTTTCTTCAGTATTTAGTAACTATACCCAAGGTTATTTTAGAAAATGATGTATCTCCTTCTTCCCCCAGACTGCAGTCCTTGCCCATGACCTGTCTCCATGTTTACCTACCATGCACTAACACTGTGCTGCATACAAGGAAGCAGCATGGACCGTTTATTCTCCAAGAAACTTAAACAAGTAAAATGAGGATTGCTATCTGCATCAAACCCCTAAAAACCTTAACAGGTGCAGTGACCTTTTGTCCCAGCGCTCAGGAGGCAGAGGCATGTGGATCTCTGGGATTTCCAAGTTCCTGGTAGGCAAGCCAGAGCTGTTGTTATAAGGAGAAACTCTGTCTTGAAAACCAAGACATGCCCCTCTGCTTGAGAATATTACTATAGCTAAAGATAAAGGATCTGTTAATTATTGCAAGAATAGGAAGCAGAAAAAAATGCAAGAGAGGTAAGGGTTGTTGGAATTCTTTACCTAGGAGAGGGGCCCCAGTGTGCCCTGTAATCAACACAATTGAAGTTCTCCCTATGTGAGAGGAAGAACTCAAGATTTCCATGCCCATCCCTAATGTTCTCTGATCAAATTCTAAACTACAAAGTAATAAGCAACATTTGGATTATAATTTTACACCTACTTAGATCATAGGATAAACGGTCATACATGTTCCCATGGCACACATGCACAGGTGCACGCATGTGTGTGTGTGTGTGTGTGTGTGTGTGTTATTCCCACCCCTTACATCTACAAGAATGTGTGCCTCTTACTCCCATACCTCACATGTACATCTGTGTGTATGTATGTGTGTGTATACGTGTGTATGTGTGTGTGAGTGTGTGTGCGTTACCCCTACCTCTCAGTCAGTGGGAAAAAAATGAGTGGAAAAAAGATTGTTCTGAAAAGAACATTGATGAAGTCATATTCCATGTGTGGCTTTGAAAACCAAAGGACAACTTCACACTACGGTTATCCTTTAAAGGTATTTATCCTGTAATGTACTTTGTGTTGCTTAATGTTAGGGCTATAGCTTTGACTTTTATGCATAAAACCTACAGTACCAAAATGTCATATATTATACAAACTGGTTAAATTTTACCTTCTAAAATAACTGAAATGTAGCAGGAGCGGTAGTACACACCTTGTAACACCAACACTCAGGAGGCAAAAACAAAAGGATCAGGAGATCCAAGCCAGCCTCAGTTACACAACAACTTTGTCTTCAGCGTGAATCCCTGTCTCAGAACAAAACAAGACAACCTCTAAATTTTGAACTAAACTCTGCAAGACAAAGCAACTAGAATTCACATACCAGGGCAGGATATAGAACTTAAACATTAAAAAAAAAAAAAAAAAAAAAAAAAAAAAAAAACAGTTTAAGGGGCTTTTCTTATTTTAATCAGTCAGCCTACAACTGCCTAAGGCAGTGGTTCTCAACCTCCTAATGCTGTAACCCTTTAATACAGTCCTCACGCTGTGGTGACCCCCCCCCACCCATAAAATTGTTTGTGTTGCTACTTTATAACTGTGATTGTGCTATGAACCACAGTAATATCTGACATACAGGGTATCTGATCTGATATGTAACCCCTGTGAAAAAGGTTATTCTACCCACTAAGGGGTCACAGTCCTCAGGTTGAGAAACAGTGGCCTAAAGCCTCATGTAAAACCTTCAGTGAGTTATTCTACATATAGTAAGCAGACATCCATTGGCTGGCTCTTAAGATTTATAATGCTGGACTAAGCACACATTTGAGTAAGGAAACTCTTATTCTATTGTTGGCCGCTGCTCTGGGTTTGCTACCAAGCATTAAAAAAAAAAAAAAATTTATACTACTGCTGTAGCTCAGAAATACAATTTTATAATAGTATTTAAACATTTGGTGACCCACTCATTATTGATCTATGTCATGTATAAATATATCTAAATCCATCTGTCTCTCCAACTGAGTCTCTCTCTCTCTCTCTCTCTCTCTCTCTCTCTCTCTCTCTCTCTCTCTCTCTCTCTCTCTCTCTCTCCCCCCCCCCTCCCCAGGCTCAAGCCATTCTCCCACCTCTATCTTCAGGTGACTGGGACTACAGGCATAACCCTGCTCCCAGCTTCTCATGAACACTCCTGCCACACATTTACACTCGCTTACACAGACACACCAACTGTCCCCCACTGCGCCAATGTCTGGTTTATGATCACTAGTAGTACTACTGCAAAGACCAAAGAACAACTCTAAGCGGCAGTTTTTAAATAAAAGACATTTAATATGAAAATCTGGGTAGTTCCCATCTTGTCTCAGTCTTAGCACACTGGCTAGCAAGACCTGAGAAAGATGAAGAGACCTGAGTCTGCAGCCATTTGTTCTGTGTCCTTCTTGATCCCCTCACAGAGCCCAGCGGCAGCACCCTGCTGGGCCAAAGCGGCAGGAGATTCATGGCCCCAGGGCCCCTCAAAGCCACTAGGAGCACCCCAGAAAACAAGCAGCCCTTACTGGCTCCAAAGACTGTGTACTCTAGGTATGGGTTTGGTGTACCTTAGGCACCAACTACAAAAGTAATAAGGATGCGTAATTCATTCCTTTAAAGATACAAAGAAAGTTTAAGAGGAGCAATCTCTGAGAAATGAATTTAACTTTTGCACTAACTACTATTGTAAATAAACTAATGACATTTAAATTTGGCTTGAGACCTGGCAGAACTTCTGAGATAAGAAACAAAGTCTCTGCTGTAAATTGTATTCAGAGTTAATACCCTTAGGGCCAAACTGTTTCATCTATCAGTAACAATTCACAGAAATGTGTTTTATTCCAATCACCATTTTGAATGAGAGACCATTCTCAACTAGCACACTGTGCTTCTGGATGCAAACTGAGCAGGCTGGTAGAGGGACTGCTTTACAAAGAGATGGGAAGCCTTGGACAGAGAACTGTCCAAGTAAAAAGGTTACTGCCTTTCTCTGCATATTTTTGCCATTTTAGTTTGAGGGTATTCTTTATGCCCATATATGATATCAATCAATAATTATACATGGCTTTCTTAATCCATGTATATATTACATAAATATAAGGACATGCCAAGACACACCTAGAACGGAAAAGTAATGACAATGTTCAACATGAACAAATTATAAAATTGGATGTGGGTCAGTGGAAGAGTGCTTGTCTTCCACATGATAGGCATCAGTTCAAACCCCAGTAAAGAGGAAAAATATATATAATAAAAAATCATGTATCTAATAGATATGAAATTTTATGTTATACCAATTTAAAAATTATTTTAAATCCTCCACAGAATATCCACAGGGAAGAAAGTTAATCCTCAAATTATATCATGAGGTATCACTTTAAATTGGCTAATTACTGTTTTCATATGTAAACAGTTGTGAGGGAAAAAAAAACCACATTCTCTCCAAATATAAATGTGACCACTTGGCCACCTAATTAAGAGTTGATGCCAAACAATAATGAAGTTTTGTCTAAAATAACTGGCACAAAGCCAAAAACAGACAAAGCAATTAAATAAGAATGGCCCAGCAGAATACTGAAAAAGCAATTATATTTAAATAGAAATAAATAGAAATTTTATTAGCATGAGTGAAAAGAAAATTAGACCTTTTGTTTTAAATATTCCCCTTAACTCAGCAATGATCCAACACCGCTGCCCTTAAATTAAGTTACCTTTCGCTTGCTCTCAGGTTTCTCTACCTACGGCAGGTTTTAGGAATACACCAGGCAGACTGGAGAGCAAGCTTTCTGCAAATACGTCATGCCAGATTTAAACACTGTATTAACTCAAAACTTAACCGAGCCAGTTATTTTAGGTTTGGATGTCATGAAACAATTTTTGGTTTTATCTCTGTTGGTGATTTTTTTTCCTTTTTGTTGATGGTGGGCTGTCTAGAAGACAAATTTTCTCAATAATGTTTTTTTCCTCCTTTCCTTTTGAGGTATTTATAAAACCAAAAACAATTATTTCTTGGTACTTAATTCCACCCTCCAGGGCATGAAGTGTGTCTGTTATCACACAGAACACCTAGAATGCTTTAAAACTCAATGATAATTAAGAAACATCAAAGCAAACCCAGGCTGTTTCACAAGGAAGCAGCACCTACTGTCTTCTGGCTACCTTGACATACTTCTCGGCCCCCTGGAGTCCCACCAAGAGTTTTCCTTTACCCAAACAATAGAACGTACTTTCTTAAGGTAGTCTTTACTCTTTTAGGGATCAGGTAAATCTGAGCTTTAAATGTAAACGCTAAAGGCAATGAAAGCAAGAACAGACACATGGAGCTACATCAAACTTAAGAGCTCCTACACGGCAAAGGCAAAGGCAAAAAAAAAAAAAAAAAAGAGTAATAAACAGAATGAACGATAACCCACAGAATAGGAAAAAAAATATTTGGAGAGTCAATTTCTGATATGACAGTAATATCCAAAATATATAAAGAACTCCTAAAACTCAAAACCAGAAAAATGGATAAAGCAGACTAAAGTCAAAAAGGGGTTAGTGTACCTATGAAAACACCACCAGAGAACAGAAGGTGAAGGAGAGCCAAAAGCCAGGACTGATGGTTCAAGTCTTTAATAACAGTTACTAGAGAAATTGAGGCAGAAAGACAGTAAATCCATAAGTTCAAGGCCAGTCTGGGCAACTTAGTAAGGTCTTGTCTAAAACACAAGAAGAGCTTGCCGTACAGCTCAGCAGCAGAGTACTTATCTAACATCTAACATGGGTTGGGCCCTAGATTCAACCTTCAGCTCGAAGAGGGTTAAAAAGGTCCTGACTCCAGCCCCACACACGGATGCACCATGCCACAGCTGCCAGTCATCCTTCTGCCACGACCAGAAAGAGCAACAGCTGCTGGTGACAATAAGGAGAACACATTGGCAAGACCATAAAGTGGTACAAATACTACCAAAAAGAAAAAAAAAGGCATGGTGACTTCTCAAACTACAAAAGGCAGACTGCTTGAGGTGTGCCCTAGCAACCTCCCCATTCGAGTGTTAGCCAAATCACGGGAAACACAGGTGTACAGCCTCATGATCTTGAGGAAGACATGGTTTGGGGGTTGTTTTTTTTTTTTGTCTGGCTGGTTCTGTTTTATTTTGGATACCAAAAGTGAGAAGGAGGAAAACATTATGTAAGTTGGACTTTATCAATATTTAAGATTTCTCATCTTAACACGGATGGGCGGCGCTAGTATACCTCTTCTGAGGGTCGCTGTTGCTCTTGTACTGAGTGGTTATCATTGAGCATGCAATGAAATCTTGTCTGGAATGGAATTTTAAACTTCTTTAAAAAATTTTTAACACTTGTTTCAAAAGCCATCAAAAAAGTCAAAAGGCAGCTAGCTGGCTGGATAGAGGAAAGTATCAGGTAATCATTAATCAGATAAAGGACTGCAACCTGACCACGTCAAGAGCAGCGGTATCTCCGCTACTGAAAAGCAGCATAGGGCCAGAGAGTGGCTCTGCAGGTAAAGGTGCTTGCCCAGCCTGACAGCCTGCATTCAATCCCTGCAATCCACACGGTGGCAGAGAGGTGACATGCACCGTGGCACGCATTCCTCTCAATTCCTACCACACATGTGTAAGAGAGAGTTTTTTTTTTAGACCACAAGAATTTTTTTTAAAGACAACCCAAATGGAAAACAGGCAAAGGAGGCCACGTGATCCAGCAATTCTTTTCATAGGTAATACCTCCAAGAGAAATAAAAACATGTCTGACAAAAAAAGGGGGAAGCTTATGACAAATGTTCTCAGCAGCATGACTCATAATAGTCAAGATGCACATAAACTGATGAAGGAAAAAGAAATTGTATCTATATAATGGGGTATTATTACTGTATTTTTAAATAGTGATTGCACAGTATGGGAATTATCTCTGAATAAAGTATTTAAAATACTAAAGTAAACCACTATGATTTATATCATCCTATTGTATAAAACAAGCCATTCGAAAACAAAAACCCATAGAGACTACCTAGCTGGTTGTTTGGCCAATAGTGTGAGCAAGCAATGAAATAGCTGCCTTGCATAAAGAAGTATATGCATGGAAATGCCACAACGAAATCCATTACATTGTGAGCTCACTTTAAAATCCTGCTTTCCAAGATAGCCCAGATACTGAATAGGTAAAGATGAAGCACCAGAACCAATAACGTTCATTCCAGCTCCCTGCCTTCTCACTGACCTGGAACTCACCAATGCGGCTAGGCTGGCCGGCCAGTGAACCTCACAATCTAGCTGCCTCTCACTGCCTTCCCAGCCTGGAGAATACAAGTGCAAGCTACCCAGCCTGGCCTTTTGTAAGTGCTGGGGAGTAAGGTCAGGTCTTCCTGAGTGAGCCATAGGCGCTCTACCATGAACTACAATCACAGCTGTTTTGAAAGTTTTTAAAGAGCAATTTCATTATGAAATTTCCAATGAAATCTTTTTTTGAATTCTAAATCCACAAGTGTTTGTCTTTGTTATTATCTGAAAATGATCTACACCCACTCCTTTTCCCCTCCAGATCACTGCAACAATGGACACAAATCTATAAAAACCAGGTGACAGCTATGACACGGAGAGCCACAGCACAGCAGAACACAGGAAGAGTCACGGTCTACATTATTTTATAGACTTAAAAAGCACGCACAGCTCTGCAAAATCTTTTAATCATTTTGCAGTGTGTAAAATTAGGAGCAATAACTAACATAATCATCCACATATCTTATTCGGTCAATACAAAAAGGAGTTATACCATAACAGTCATCAGAAATAACACTTTTGTCCTCTGAGATTAAAGGAGAAAATAAGACTTTCCTCCCTGTCAAAGGTTTTCAATTTTCCCCTCAAGTGAAGTTCAGACGACAACAATGTGACCAGCAAGCTCTGCACAGGCAGATCTTGGCAACTCTCAACTCTGTCTATCTCCTTGGCCAGTTAAGCAAAATTCCTTCACTAACTGTTAGTCTTCGCAGTAACTCCTACAAAGCTCATTACTGCCTCTATCAGCCTATCCCCCATGTTGCGCATTTCTCCCTGGGATGCATATCAACATGTGGCACATGTCCTTGACATGCACAGAAGAGCCGCACCCCAGGACGGCAGCGTGCACGACAATAGTCTCCACTCTTACTTCTTTGTGGTTGCTGGGATGTAACCGAGAAATCTAATAACTGTGACAGTGGGGCCTTTTGGGTTTTCCTTGCCTTTCCAGACAGTGAAGCTGCACAGACTCTAATGAAAGGTTAAATGAATAGGAATAGCTGACAAGACATACAATAAAGAAGGAGCTTGGTAATCCACAGACACTGAGCAGAGATCCTTGGCTCAAGCAGAGAAAGGACAGCACAGCGTCCAGTCACAATATTTAAAACAGCTTGCTATACACAGAGGCTTTGTGTCTGGGTACACGTCTGGCTTTGGGCTAAGAGGGAAAAAATACTAAAAAGGAATTTCAGTATGGGGCACTTGGGCAAATGTAAGGTCATAATGAGAGAAAAATGTTTTGTGTGGGTTGTTACATCTTTGCACTAAATACAAAAAGAGCAGGGACAGTGAACTTGAACCCTCAGTTCCAAGACAATACCGTACATTATGACAAGTCTTAAACACCGCACCTAGAAGGCAGGCTTGCTGTGACTCCCACTGTGAGGAGACACACAGGCAGGGGCTCAGTTGGCAGTTCCACATCCTGCCTTCCCTGCAGAAGGATCCCTGATACCAGAGTTCTGGTCCTTAGCCTGAGTAACCCGTTACAATTCAACTGGAATTCGCAAGCACCTTGGACTCTGTAAAACTGCCTAGCGGTTGCTATAAAGAAGATGAATTTATCATGCTGGCAATTTGTAAAGTACAAAACAAACCTCTCCTAATTTCAAGGGGCTACAACTGCGGAAGGGCTTTTCCTAGAATTCTTCATTGCCAAACTTAGTTTTTTTGCCTGTCTCACCACACCTTCCAGGCCGTATTCCTTGAGGAACACATCTGAGATTAGTAGAGCAAAACAATCTAAGTGACTATGAAAAGAAGCAAAACGTGTTCCAGAATGTCGAGGAAATTGCAATAAAGAGGACGAAATTTACACTGGTATGTACATAAGTTTTTTAAGAGAAAATGATACACTTCTGTTATGGCAAAAACTTTTAAAATGACGTCTGTACTACCGCTCTTATGAATATTCATGAGATAGAATATAGGCTCACAACAACTGGTAAAGGAAACTGAGAACGTATTTTAAAACAAGAGAGGCTCTTTGAACAGCCAAATTAAATTATAGCTGAACTTTTGAGTGTACTGAGGGTTCTAATAAGCAACAAATAAAGACTTTTATTGGCCAGCAACATAATGAGAGCTACTGTACAAGAAGACTAATCTGGGCAGTTTATCTCCCTGGATGTAAGATTTACTTAAATGGTAAATAAATGTCCAATGTAATGCCCCTAAAAACTAGTATATAAATCATGAAAAGCAATCACGATCACCGATTATTTAATATAAGCACATCACAAATTTTACTGGTAGGACTGATAAACAAATATGAAATTAAATGCCAAATTGTAAGTATGAAAACATTCAAGTCCTTCCATTTAAATATAGCCTACTTACTGATTAATAATATATCATATTTGCAAGTGATTTTTTTGTTTATGTTTACAACATGAAGCCCTTCTTTTGAAGGAAGTTTCTCTCCAAAATATGTAGTTGTATGCAGAGCTACTTCAAAACATCATCTATGGAGAGAAGTACCTTTCTTTTGTGAGATATGACTGGGTAGGAAGCTGCTTTTAATAGGAGTTTGAAGGTGGGCCTGCCAACACGTGAATAACTCCTTCAGTTGACAAACTGACACAGTAGTTAAGCATACTAAAATACTTAAAATATGTTTGTTTGAATTTTTCCTAATTCGTATCACTTAAAAAGTACAGTCCTAGAAAGTTTAGCTGATTCCTTAACTGCCTCCAACAGGAATTCTGCTGTTGTCGCTAATGTGTGTGTGTGCATGTGTGTGTGCACGTGTGTGCATGTGTGTGTGCATGTGTGCGCGCGCGTGTGTGCATGCACAAGTGTTTGTGTGTGTGTGTGTGTGTGTGTGTGTGTGTATCTCACCTCCAAGCTTAAACTCTAAGCCAGTATTGTGAAACATTCTGACTGCCAGAGTACTTTTTTTTAAATGTTAAGTATATCTAATAAAATCATGAGGCTCCCTCTAGCTCTGTGGAGAGCTTACAAATAACTATACTATGTAACTCCTGACCAACAAGAGATGTTGCAGGGGAACTGCTGTTTTCAACTCTGTTTCTTGTCAGGATGCAGATGTTAAATGAGACCATCTGCACAGGAATTCAGAAAGCACCACTCCTTTATACATTCATTAAGTTAAGACTATTAATTGCTCCCAACCTAAGTAAGCTTTATGTACAAACACTCCAGAGTGGAACTTGCCTGTCTGAACTATGCTTGCATTCTCAATTTGGATTTACTCACCTTGTATAAAATAAATTTCAATCTCAAAAACCAACATGTGCACATTTCAAACAAATTCAACTTGCAATCTGGTCTCAATTTTAAAAGCCTACCTTTAAATTTTAAAAAAATCTTGGAGCACAGAATAACCCACGTTATTAACAGTGCATGAGCTGAATTTATGCAAAACAAAGATACTGATGGTAATTTGTAGAAAAAAATCTTCATGCACCGTAATATTTATATACAATGCTGGTAATGACTTTTTTATTGTTTAATCTTTTCAGCAATTCAGTATTGAATATTTGGAGGTTGTAGTTATTTAGAAGACTATAAATAATCTAGTTGAAGTATGCCATTGATGTTTTGTTCATCTTATAATAGTCATAAAAGCCACTATTCCAACTGGCAGATCTCTCCAAACAAGTGAATATGAACATTGCTAAATCAAACTCTTCATGCTTGCTAAAGCCATCTTTCAAACGTTTGCAGAATATTTAAAAAAGCGCTGAAGCTTAACTCCAAAATTTAAAGTAAGGGGAACCACTAGCTTCAAGTCATCTTCTACTTTGGACTCCCTTAATACAGGAAATATTCCCAGGAACAACAAAAAGAACAGCTCCCTCTCCTCTCTCACCCCCACCCCCCTTTTCTTGTGCCAGTGTCCAATTTCTTCTTTTCTGAACAGCTGTATTATCCAACTTAAGTTGCTCTGCTAATTTCAGTCCCTCAAGGACTAACTTGGAAGGCAAAAAAATACAAGAAAAGATCAATTTGCTGGGCAAGATCAAATGAGAAAACTGTGGGGACAGCACCAGGGCAGCTTGTGGAGAACTAAGCAGACCTGTTCTTCATTAACTGCCGCTCTCTGGGGATGTCACACGCTACCTGTCCGTGGGCTTTATTGAACCGCCTAACCCGCCTCTCCGTTCCATTCTTCTAGGCCCAAGTGAATCATATCCTGCTGCTGACAAGTTAGCAGGGGACTGCGGCTGCAACATGAAAGTACTTTTCTTTCTTGTCTAAATCAGGCAGATTTTTGAAAAGACGACACAGCATTGACTCGTGACATGGCAAGATGAAACGAGAGGTCTGGGCCGGTCTTGGAGCTTCGCAGATAAAAGTAATCAAATGACACTCCTGGAATGCAAATTGGCATTCTTGACTGCGGCAATTGCACAACCATGAAACATCCCTGACAGCAAGCAAGATTAGGACAAAATGTTATGTAAAGCACTGAACTCAAAACTCTCACTTGGAAATTCAAACTGTAACACTTACATTTTAATACAGCAACAGTCAGCTCTGCTTTTGTCTGCTTCTTTTTGTAATCACATTTCCCCGCCTGACAGAGAACTTACATCTCAGGTAGAAGAAAAAAAATCAGGTATTACCAATGCACTAGTGCTATTAATATTTTCTCAATATTTATTTTAAAAATCCCATGATGTTGATTTTTTTTTAACCCAAAGCGTTACATGCAAACACAACCCAACAATAGTCCCACTGGAATGGGGGTGGGGGCATTTCAGACGTGCCTGTAGAAAGATCCCCTATACAAAGTTCAGACTCAGGTTTACTACCTTCCCTCAGGTGAAGCTAGTCCTGTGCTTTGGCAAAGTGATCAGCAGCCTGGGTTTTAAATACACAGCTCTCCGGGAACAGAGGGAGTACCTCCAACACAGAACTTCATTAAGACGGAACAAGTTTAAATGAAACGGCTACACATATGATAGAAGGCACAGAAGACTTTAAGGGTTCACAGGGGACTCTCACGTACTTGATTCCAAGGGGGTAAAAGGAAGTTTTTATCAAACTGTACAGGCTCAGTACTAGAGGACACCTTCAGAACAGAAACACTTAGGGCCAGAAATAAATTCCACTTAGAGCATGCGTCTGTACACAAAAAACATCTAAAAGTGCAGAAGACCGAGCAGTGGAAGACAAATGCACTCAGCCACCGCTCAAAGTGACTCTAAGAGGGGACTAGATCTGTAGACAAACAGTAATACTGGCCAGAGGAAGAAAAAGGTGTGCAACTGGCTTTTATAATGTCCTTGTGTAAAATGCCACTACAAGAAAATCTCCAGCTCTAAACAGATATATTTCTCATTTTGTTTTGATGCCTCACTTAAACACAGGCTCCAACAACTACAACTGTCCACGAAGCACATAAAAAATAATAAAACAGGCCACTTTCTGCCACTTTAATCCTGGGTACACAGGATTATTTTATGATGTCTTTTGTACATCAGTTTTACAACAGCTTGACTCTAGGGTAAATGGGAAGCATCATAAATCGCACGCTGCTTTCAAAACCTCTTTAATTTCTGCCAGCATTACTGTAACCGCAGTCATGGGTGCATTTTGTATGTGCGTGTGTCTACATTTGACAGTACCTTCTCCTTCATTCCAGTTGTGACTTTGATCTCTGAAACAAGAGATGTCACATTAGGGGGAAGGGAAGAGGGAAAAAGTCAACCTGCTAGCACCCCTGGTTCTTATACATCCAATCTACATAGGGCCCACTGCAAATCAGAGCCTCCAAGTGGGGGTAACAACAGCGACACTGGGTGGTAGGGAACTCCAAGGAAAGGAGTGGTCAAGCCCCATTTCTAACAAATGACTTCCCCGAAAGCGGACATCGCAGCTCATCGCCCGGTGAACTAATTGCCTGCTTCCTCGCTGCAGAGAAGTGGTCCCTTCGAGGGGCTGTGCTGGAGTCCCACTGCGCTGCGCCATCCCTTTTCCTCTACCATCTGCACCTACAAGTTTTCTGAAATCTTCGCCTCATCCCACGGGATTTTGTCTAGTTTTGTCTTGAACCCCGTCCCACTTTTTTTTTTTTAAATCTGCCCCCTTTCACGCGTCAAATCCCACGGTCCGGTCGGTGTGGAAGTGCAGTGGGCCGGCTGCTTCAGAACCGCACTTTGGGAAAGCACACACGTGTCTGTCTAGCGGGACTGGACTGGCGGCGTCTGCGTCCTCCGCAGCCGCGCGGGCCGGCATCTCTGCGGTCCCCACGCGGGCCGCACCCCGGGGACCCACGCCCAGCCTCCGCTCGGGCTCTGCCCACGCCGGCCAAGTTGGGAAAGTTGTCGCGGCTCCGGGTCGCTCCGTACATCCCGCGTCCCCGCGTCCCGCGACCGCCCCGAGGGCTCCCGGTCCCCAGAGCCCGCTACTGCCGGCCGCACACCTAAGGCGCGGGAGCCCTCGCCCGCGCCCGCCCGCCCGTAGCAGCCTCGCGAACTTGGGGCCAAGTTGGGGTGAGGGGGTTGGATTTGGGGAGCGTCGCCGGCTGCCCGCCTCCTAGCGCTGCGGCGCTAGAGGGGAACGCGGCCCGCCGCGGCCCCGGGGCGTCCCGCCCGGGTCAGTCCCTACCAAGTGCAGACGCAAGCGGGCGGAGAGGAGGTGGAAACTTCTTACCATCTCGGCATGCTGGTTGTCAAGTGCAGCCCCCGCCTCTTGGTCTCCTCTTAGCGGCCGCGCCTGGACCAGCCCCTCGGTCGCCTCAGCTCGCCCGCCGCTCGGCCTGCTCCCTCCCCCGCCCGGCCGCTCCGGGCCGCGCTCGCCGCCCGCGCCACTCCCCACCCGCCCGCCCGCCCGCGCGCGCCCTCGCCGCGGCCCCTCAGCGGCCGCTCAGGTGACTGATTTACACCCGCGCCCAGGGTCGCGCTCGCTCCCCCGAGCCGGGCCGGCGCTCCGAGTTGCCCCGCTCCTCCCCGGGCCGAAGGAGAAAAGAAAAAAAGGGAACGGACTGTCCGGGAGGGGGGCTGCTGGCGAGGCGGGGTGGGGGTGCGCGCGGCGGCGCGGGTGGCTGAGGGGGGGGGGGGGAACCGGCGACCGCGCCAGCACAAGTTTCTGCTCTCTGCACAACTGTCCAGACTACAGCATTTGCCGCCTGTTTGCTTGTTGTCCTCGAGCTTTCTAGGGGCTTCGTGGAAGATGTCTATTCCTCCCCCACCCCCACCTTGTTACCCCCCCCACCCCTTCCGTGGATGGAAAAACAACTTTGGCGCCCCCCGGGGGGTGCGGGCGTGGAAGTGGAGGTGGCCGCCAGCGCCCAGCTGTCAACAAGGGGGAAAAATGCGAGTAGCGGGGAGGGGAAGAGGGAAGGCTGCGAGCTGCCGAGCGGAGGGCGCGAACTTTAGTCGGACTGCGGGCGCAGCGCCCCGGTTCCCGGCTGTTCGGGTTTTCGGTCCGCTCGGCCCAGCTCCGTTAGCCCCGCGCGGTGCCGGGAACCGAGACTCGGGACCGCGACCCGCGGGGACACCCGGCAGAAAGTTGCGCACAGCTGGGGGCGAAAAGTTTCTGGGAGCGGCGTGTTTGGTGCCGGCGCAGACGGCGGCTTGCGGCCAGGGCTTCCTTCCCCTTTCCTAGGTCTGGGCCTGGAGCTGCCGCGGGGCGGGGGAGAGAGAGGAAGGAGACTGCCACTCTAGCGGGCGCCCGCGGCTGGACACCAGTCACACGTGTGGGGGACACTCTGCCGACCCGAGTTGCCCTGCCTGGAGACACGGCCACAGGCAGCAGGCTCGGTGCGCACCCGCCAGCCGCTGAAAGGGTAGCTCTTAAATGGAAGCAAAACACAAAGTCGGGCTGCGAGACCCGGGTGGGGGGAGGCCTTAACCATGCTCATCTTTCTAAAGCACACTAGGTGCCAAAACCATCTTCGCCTCGTGCAGATTTATCATCGCTAGAGCAAACTTTTTGCTTATCAGCCTCGGGAGGAAGGCACAGGTTTCTAGCACGCTCTCTGAGCTCTAAGAAATCAGAGAATCCGCGAAGATTTGGTTGGCTGAACAACAGGCTTGATTACTGTTTCTTCCTGAAAAGAGAAAACCGTTCCTCCCCGTCCTTTCTCTCTTCCCAAGCGGAGGGAGAGACTGCATAATTTCATTCAGAGGTCAGAATTAAATTCCTTCGAAAATATGTAGCCTTGGAATTAAGGAGGCTTTTTTTCCTGTACAGGCGTAAGTTTAATGTACATTTTCACAATAGTTAAGATTAACTTTTTTTTCAGGATCCATGCCTGACTAGATCCCAAGTAGCAACAGCTGGCCTGAGAATGTAACTCAGCTTATTCACGTGGTGGATCCAGCTTTTTTTTTAAAATAAATAAATAAATAAATAAATAACAGGGCCACCAGCACCTGCAGTTCTGTGGTTCTGTGTACTGGTTGGATCCAATTCCTGACTCCTAGGCCCCTGCAAAGCAGAGTTCTATTCACTTCAGAATTTGTGAATTCTATGGGTCATTTTTGTATGGGACAATTTGTGTGGTAAATGCTTCTCACGTTATACAAAATACTGTAGTGTTTGCGCACATGGTTCATCTCTAATTTTTCAATGAGAGACAGTTACTTTTCTCACTGGTATAAATTACAGGTTAGGCATCCACCCCTTATCCACATATGTTTAAATACTTGTTATCAAAAGAGGCTCATCTCTAAATGACTTGAAGGTGTGGAGCCTATTCCCTAAACATAACTGTAACATCATTCTGTAGTTTGCAGAAACTGATTACACAAGGGATAATGATGACCAAATGTTCATACTGAGAAACCAAGAATTTTCCAGAAACAAGCCAAGTTCTGGTGTGTTTTCCTGCATCGTGAAAACATGAGAAAAACTAGCTGCTAATTTCGGAGTCATTACCCATACAAACCCATTCACACACTTACTGCTTTGGAGAAGTGGCTGTCCTGCGATTGCCAAACAATTGCATCCACACTGTGTTTCTGGCTGCACACCTCCACTTGCAATGTTTGGAATCTTTTTCTGCGTCAAGCAATGTGTAAGTTACATCTTCTGATTGGTTCCAGATCTACCTGTCTGTTGTTAATATACCTGAGGTAAGATGTGTCTGGCAGTCATGACAAAGATCAAGAATTGGTTGGGCTGAAGAGCAGCCTTTAAGAAGGTGGGAGATTTGATGGATGACCTGGTCTCTTCCAGTGAGTGTGAGTGGCCTTTGGTACAAGATTCCAGATCCTTTGTATCCTGCAGGACCCTGATCTCCCTGACTCAGATCACTTCATTGCATTTGTTCACTCTGTTGGATTCTACTCAAGTCTTGAGGCCTTTGTCTCTGTTCCTCTAACTTGCCAATCTGCTTTCTGGGCTTAGACCTTGGTGGCTCTTGTCTTCGCTTGAAGTCTTACCTCGTCCGGGGTCCCTTCTTTCCAATCCCACCTCATCTCCAGGTTTACTTCTGAAGAGTGGAAGTTCTTTACCCATCATCCCAAATCCTTCTCCCTCTCTCTACCTTTACTTTTCCCCTTGTGTGTCTGTAATCATCTAAATTGTGGTTTTCAGTGTGTGTGCTTACTACTTTTCTTCAGCTAAAGTAAAAGCTGCTTCAGGGCAAGGGAGGATCAAGGAATGTCAGAATTGCACTACATTGATCTGATCACCACTGTGCCAAACAAGTTTGCTACAGGAATATAGGGAAAGAGTCCTTTAAGAGGGGATAGGAAACACTATTTCACCCTTCACTGGGGATCCCCAAAGAATTTTCCGAGGACCCCCAACAGGTCCCAAGTTCCTCCTCAAAGGGCCACGAGGTCAAAACTAGTTTATTTCAGTGATAAGAGGCTGCTTACCTTTCCTATTCCCCGCTGTGCATTTTTGAAAGCCAGTGTGACATACAGTCTGATGTGAGGCGAACAGAAGAAGCCACAGGAGACATGCCACAGGAGGGTAAATCAGTGCCATTCATTCCTCTCACTAAACGTTTGTGTTGTCTAGACTTTTTATGTGCACTTGTTTGTTTCCTTTGCTGCTATAAAAAATTACAAAAAAACACATGTTTATTATAATTCTGGGTGTCTGAAGGAAGATATATCAAAAATAAACATTTCAAAAGCTAAAATCAAGGTACTTGTGTTCCCTTCTGGGGCCCTTGGGAGAATCTGCTCATCCTTTTTACACCTTTGAGAGGCCACACCTTGGCTCAGAGCCCTTTTTGCCCCTGAGGCTGCACGGATCATAGACATCTTCCCTTCTCTGCCTGCTGCCTGCTGATTGTAACCACCCTTGTGATTCCTCTGGGTATAGTGAGACAATCCAGGATAACCTATCTATGTCAAGATCTTAAGAATATAGATCATCATTATTAGAGGTTATTATTTCTTCCCACTATAGAATAATAACAGCAAATAGTGTATTATTTTAAACAAATTGAAAACTTTTATTAAAAACATCAGAACGTAAATTTCTAATAAATAGTAATAGCTGTTGTGCAAATAAATAAAAGCATTTTTTTAGTTTTTCAAAACATTGAAAACTTCAAAAAAGAAAAGGTTAGGAGTCATAAAACTGAGCAGTGTGAAAATGCCTGGCCCCCATTATTGTGTTTCAGATTAAATTGGTTGTCCTATCTTGGCTATGACTGCTCTTTCCCTCTGCCATGACTGCCCTAAAGCTGAATATCCTACTTGTTTCTAGTATGAGGGAAAGTCACTGAAGACTCCTTGTAAAGATTACTTTGGTGAGAATTATTTTACTCACTAAAATTCAGAGTGGTAGAAAATAAATTATCGTTTCTGTGATCTGGGTGTTAGCATGAGAGAATATGGTACCCCAAACAATCCTCACTCGCCTTGTGACCAGAGAAAACCTATGTTCCAGGGGAGATAAATGAAGTGGGAACGTGAAGAATGCTAAGCAAGCTTTCCTTAGTGTGCTGGGGATCAAGCTCAGGGCAGCATACCTGTCTGCCTGTCTCCACTACCCAGCTCCATCCATCCCCCAAACCTACACCCCTGATTGTTGTTCAGATGTCCTTTTGTGGATATAATTAATCTTGTCATGTTTCTGTTACTTGCTACTTAAAGTTTCCTAATGTTATGGGGGGAGGGGGTGGGGGATGACATGTTTGAAATTTCCACATAGGAATTCCCTCATACTATTTCCCATGAAATTTAGATATCTTCCCTAAATTCTGAGAAATCAGTAAACGAGGGAAAGTGTTATAATTCTCCAGTGATAATGAAGACTCAATAGAAAGATATAGTTAGGCCGGGCGGTGGTGGCGCACGCCTTTAATCCCAGCACTCGGGAGGCAGAGGCAGGCGGATCTCTGTGAGTTCGAGACCAGCCTGGTCTACAAGAGCTAGTTCCAGGACAGGCTCCAAAGCCACAGAGAAACCCTGTCTCGAAAAACCAAAAAAAAAAAAAAAAAAAAAAAAGAAAAAAAAGAAAAAGAAAAAGAAAGATATAGTTAGAAGAACCCAAAGCAGGACTGTGACCCGGGATTTGAAAGCTAAAGGTGACATTTGCAGGGATGATATTCGTCTGGTCAGTTTTGTCTGTGTTTGTGAGCACGTTATAAGTTCCTGGCAATGTGAGCAACTACTAATGAGTCATCCTTGCAAATTAATAGAAGGCTATTTGCATAATATGTTCTTTTCATTATGAATTGTATTCAAAGAAATAACATGTTTTGGAGAAAAAGAAGTCTTTAAGTTGGCAATTTCAACCGTTGAGTTTTGTAATACCGACAACCTTGTCAGAGGATTTCTGCATTCTTAAGGGACTGCAGTTTTTTCAAGTACAAGTTGTTGAGAAAATTTTAAATTTAGAAAAAGCAATGTCAAATCCCGATTCAGAGCAGACAAAATATTTTCATCCTTAAAAAAGATGGATGTAGGCCGGGCGGTGGTGGCGCACACCTTTAATCCCAGCACTCGGGAGGCAGAGGCAGGCGGATCTCTGTGAGTTCGAGACCAGCCTGGTCTACAGAGCTAGTTCAAGGACAGGCTCCAAAGCCACAGAGAAACCCTATCTCGAAAAATCAAAAAAAAAAAAAAAAAAGATGGATGTATATGCAGCTGCGTGTACAATAGCGTTGAGTTGTTGCGCCTTCAGAGTCACGCTTAGTAATGTAACCAGTGCCAGCAGAAAATGAAAAACCTGTGTTAAAAACCAAAGTGGAAAATATAAAGTAAATTAATATCGTCTACATTTAAACTTTTCATTCTAACAATTATAACTTAGATATTAAATATTGAAATTTTTATTCTAATTAATTTGTTTCCTGGGTGTGTATTTTTATTTATTTATTTATTTGGTGGTGGATGTGATTGTAGTTTTTTTCTGGGAAAGAAAGGCTTTTGTGAAGAGTGAGAAAACACAGCAAAGCACATGAAGAGGAAGACCCACTTTAAAGCAGATAGGGCCTGACAGCGGAAGCCAGGGTCTCTCCTCATCAGAACCTTTGAAGGGTCTTCCACCCCAGTTGCACAAAGATAGGCTGATAGTCTATAGTTCTAGAGTCAGCAATCCTGGTCTGGACTTGAACTTGTCAGGTGGGCTCCTAGGGTTTGAAGCTACCCGGTCCCCCTCCGCCACGTAGGTCAGGATGGTAAAAGAGAACTCCAGCCATCTTTGGAGTTCTCCATCTTTATAATCTAGTCATGATCCCTCGCCTCCCTGTGCCTGCCTATCGGGTAATCTGTCTAACCTCCAGTCACCCATTCCTTACTCTCAGAGGTCCCACTAACTATTGTTGCAGGTGGGGACATAGACCATTTTAACTGCTTTTGAGCCAGCCAAAGGGGTAATATAAAAGTGGCAGAAGCTGACTGTCTCGGAGGAGGGTTCATCTAAGAGGCCACGATTAAACAGATGGCAAAGATCCAGAAAAGAGACAACCCTGTGATGACAGCATGCATGCATCCGTGGAGCGTGCTCTGTGAAGGAGTAGCCTCTGCGACATAGAACAAGTGAGACTGTCAATATTACTGCAGTTCCTACTGGGAATGTTTGCCCTTATTAGAGAAGGGACAAGAAAAAATCCAAAGAGATGGATGACTTCGTGGCCACCACTGTCCACTACAAAATTTCCACCATGGAGAAAGCTGATGGTTTGTCTCAAGAGTCCAAGACCACTCTACACTGGCCAGGGTAAGTTCAAAAGTCTGCCATAGAATCCACTCAGTTACAGTGTGGTGGCAACATTTGGAGACAAAGATAATGAGGAAAATTCCTCTGCATTATGGTTAACCTAAGTCCTGTTGAGTGCAGTGAATCCTAACCGTGCAGCTGGCTGGACCCTGTACCAGAGCCCTGTAGACAGATAGGACCAGAGAAATGGTCTTCCCTAGCTAAACTGACACAAATTGTGTTTTACAAATCAAAGTGTTATTGTGCAATTAGCTGTTTGTTTTTATTGCCTGTGACCGCTTGCTTTCCACATACTATGCTCACTGTACTGTCTTACAGAACGAGGCCCTCTCTGGAGGTGTCCAGCGGTCACCATCTTCCTGCCCTTTACAACGATAAGCCAAGATAAAAACATTTTATGAATTACCCCGTCTCAAGTATTCCATTCCAGCCACAGTAAACAAACTAAGAAACTTTACGAGTCGCCACTTAGGATTATAGTCACCCATTGTTTTTAAGACCTGAGTAAAGTGGCCCCAAAATACAAAATAATCTATGATTTGGGGGAATTCTCAAGACTTTTAATTGTTCATTTGAAATCCAAAGATAAACGTCTGCTAGATTTTGAAAACGTTAGATCTGTGATTTTTCATTTCAAAATCACTTAATATTTTCCTACTCTAACTTCTTCCTTTGGGGCCAGCAGTGGAGCCCAGGGCCTCACACATGCTGTCCCCGAGCATCTCTTCCAGCCTCCTCGTCTAAAGGAATAAGCTGCCTTGATGTAGTTATCTCTGAGTCACCTTGTAGCTAAATGCGGTCGTATTTGCCCAGTCCCGTTCTCTTTGGTGCTGATGTATTTGATACTGCTCCTTGCCTCTGTTGGTTCTTTTCTGCTTCCCATGCTAGCCCCTTCCTTTCTTTCACCACAGCCTTTCCCCCATCTTGGGCTCGCTTTCTCTGCTCACATGTTTGAACAGTCTGATGGGGAGGGGGGTCTCTCAGTTGTCTCTTTTTCATTTGGTCTTCACTGGTGCTGAGCCATTCTCTCTGCAACCTAAATCCCTGTTTGTTTCCCCCAGTCAAATGCTTTAGCTAGTGTTGTCTTCCTCACTGACTGCTCACCACACAGCTCGGCTTATCTCGATGGTGTCCTAACACTCCAAGCCTCACTGACTCTTCCACGTGTGTCTTTTTCTACTTCCCCTGTTCTTTCTTCAGCGTTCTTCCATTTGCATAAAGACAGACCTTGTGCTCAACTGTGACTCTTCTTACTAATGAAACTCTTTAAATCGTTTGAACGAGCAGATAATCCTTTCTGCGGTTTTCTTGACTCTGACTCCATTCCCAGCTTCCTCTCTCACGTGATGTCCGTACCAACTTGCCAAAACTTACTTCCAAGGTTAAGTGAAGTCACTAAAAAGGGGCAGTAGGGAGGGGACATAGCTACATTAAGAGTTTTATTAGTGACATTTACTAAGTTCCTACTGTGTAGCAAATTCTTATCATTTTCTTTACATTGTTGAGTCTTTGTAACCAGTGATAGAATTAGACATCACCGTATGTATTGTATGGATAAGAAAGGTTCTAAAATTCAAATGCTTTCCTTTAAGGACATTTGAGCATGTATGTGTTGAAACAAATCTCATTCCCAAGTCCACCCTCCAGCTTGGGAACCCACTTGCCTTTCAGGGATTTTCTCCAGATTCTCAATCTTTCCTGAGCCTTCCTTTTTCTCTAGATTCTTTCTCGGTCCCCTGAGCCCTTCAGTACTTAAAACTCCGAGTCAATAATTTGTCGTGTAATCTCACACTTAAAGATTTGTGGTTATTTTATGTTAATGATGAAAAAGTAAGTGTTTGAAGGCAGATAGCCCATGAACTGCATATTTTCTCTATCCCCACAAACTTTGTGTGTATGGCAGCAGACACAGAAACATAAAAGGGGCTCAGTGAAATACACAATGAAAACAAAGGTTAGTTCTTAGGAATAAAATAATTTTCCATAGCAAACGTATGTCTGCAGAAATTAAAATCCCCTCACTGCAGATTCTAAGAACATGTGATCATGGTAGCTTTGACTCTGATTAGACATGGTCTCGGAGATTAGTGGGGTTTTTTTAAGCTATTTTTTTTACTTTAAATTGCTTGTTGTTCTAATGTATTAACTTATAATTTAAGGCCCAGCATGTCTAGTGTTCAGGCAAAAAGCAACTGTTAAAGCTCTGTTTCTTCAGATTACAATATAATTGCATCAAAGAGAGACCCCTGAAGTGTTTGTTTTTAATCTCCTGTGTTGTCTCAGGGCCAAGTTACCTCTCTCGTACTAAATTAGAATCTAACGTACCAAGTACATTTTTAAACTCCTTACTTTGAAAGTGTACTTGGTAGGTTAGATTCTAAAGGTCTCACCGTTAGGCTTAAGTAATGCCTGAGATGCTATGTGTAATTATGATTTGCTTGCAGAAGCAAAGGCACTCATTATTTTGCTGGTGAGTACTATTCAGTTTAAGTGGTCTGAAAAGCTGCAGGATAGGGAGAAATGGAGAAGACGACTCAACAGTTAGAAGAGCATTTGCTGCTTTTTCCAGGACCCCGGTTTCCAGCCCCTGGGACCCAGCACCCTCTTCTGTTCCCTGCATGCTCCTGCACTCACGTGTGCATGCACATGCAGAGACACATAAATAATATTAAACGAATCAAAGGCTGAAAGAGTCTTTATTGAGTTTGCATTGAGGGTAAAAAAGACCTCACAGGAAGTAATCTTCACGAGCTCATCATCAGCAAGTTAGATATTGATAAGTCAGGATGCTTCAGAGTGTTGGGTATCACACGGCTAAGGGCTAGGTTTGTCACACAGTCCTGGGGACAATCCCATTTAATTCAGACTGAGCTACTAGATCATGGGGTGGCCAAAAAATAGGAGCTAATGCAAAACAAATATCTACAAAGTACTTGGCTCAAATAACCTCACTTTTTATTCTCAACAACCCCGAGAAATAATTTATACATTTGAATGAAGGAATTAGAGCTCAGAGAACATAAGTAGCTTTTCAAAGACCACAGAGCACAAACAGATAAGCTGAGGTTGTACTACAAGCTGCCAATTCCTATGTAAATGCTTTGTCTACTGTGGGACGACAAACAAGTTAGACATATGGTCTCACGCTGTCTGACTCATGTCACCACGGGCTTTGGGGAAGCTCGGATCACTTAGTTATGGGCATGAACATACACCCCCAGCCAGCTAATAGCAGTTGCTTGGCTCTTTATCTGCTCTCCACATATTAAGTACACTGTGTGGTTTCCTAAGTGTATTTCTATATAATGATGTCCTTTTCGCTTTTAATTCCGGGATTTATAATAGACAAACCCTGCATTTATCTGCATCTAAGTCGTAGGATAAAATGTTTCCCTCCCATCAAACATTGACAGTTTTATTTTATTTTATTTTATTTTATTTTTTTGAAAAGTGCTTTCTGGCATACCGAGGCAAAAGCAATCTGGAGGCTTGTGTGATTGCTGTTAACACTTGGTAATGAGTAGAATCTGTTGGCTTTCGGGGGCGTCAGAAGGGAGTCATTGGTTTACTAGAGATGTGGCTGAAAGCACCACGCCAGCTCATCAGCGCTCTTGATCTTGTGCCCTTCCTCTGGCAAACCATGTGTCGGATGTGGTAGGAAAAAGAATCTCCCTTTCAGCAGCAGAATGTGTGCAAGCTACACCCTGAATTCTCCCATGATGACCTTGCAAATGCAACACATGCCCTTGTGACCACAAGACCCGACGACTGTAAGATCTTCTGCTTTTTCATCACAGCTCCAGCGGGCATCACTGGCTGGGCTCTCCTGCAGCCAGCTATAGCTGCTCCCTGACACCCAGGACACCTGCCCTCCCCCCTCTAATGCATATGTATAAAAGATTGCTCAGTAGGACACTAGCCCCACTGGTTATGCAAACTCTGCGTTCACCCTTCTGAATGAACTGTGAGGCCTGGCTAATGTGTTAGTGAACATTTTGGAGGCATTATCTAATGCACTTGCTGAAGTCATTCCAAGGCTCATGATGAGGCAATTTCTTAGAGCAGTGCATGTGCTGAAGAGGATCCCCCCACCGTGATGTCACCAATGGTTTTTTTTTTATTTGTGCATACACGTTTCTTGCTTCCTAGACCCCGGACACTGCTCTAAGTGCCGGTGATAAAACCGTGGTTAAGTCATGGCTTCTCCTAACTTAACATTTAGTGGAGACAACAGACAAGGAGGAAGTTAACAAGTTTAGATGGAGATAAATGGTTTAATGAAAATAAAACCAGAGTCTCTGAACTCTGGTGACCAGGGATGTTGGTGTCATATAACCCTGGGGTGAGCCATTCTAGTCACATGTGTTCAGAGGAATATAAAGGGACATCTTCTCCAACTACAGACCTCCATTGCATTGGCATTACATTGGAACCTTGGGCACATCCTTCTCCTAAGCCGTATCTGGTGGTCAGGTTTCCAGTGACTGGAAATTTCCAGTTCTAGTTCCTTCATTACTACCCTTCACTGTCTCTTTAAACACTGTATGGAGGCTTCTAATTCTCTCTGCCTGCCTGCCTGCCTGCCTATCTGCCTCTCCTCTCTGTCTCTGTCTCTGTCTCTCTCTCTCTGTCTCTCTCTCTGTCTCTCTCTTCCTTTCCCTCTCGCTCTCCCTCTCTCCCTTTCCCTCTCTCCCTCTCTCCCTCTCTCCCTCCTTCTCTTCCTCTCTCCCTCTCTCCCTCTCTCTCTCAAGATTATACTAAGAGTAAGAAATGAACACGAAGAACTAGATATTGCCATAAACGCCAAGTGGCTCGACATTTAAAATAAATATCCTCAAACCCAGTTAAGTGTTAGCTAGCCACATGTTTTCTAAACTGTATTCAGAATGTTCATTTAGCCTTCCAGGAAGTCATTGGCCTTTACCCTGCCTCTCTGGTCCTCTGAAGCCTCCCCATGTGCCTTCATCCTCCTGTAGCTAATGGGCATCCTTTCCAAGGAACACTGTGTGGCCTCAGCAGCAAAAAAGCAACATACCTGTGGTTTGGTACAGAGTGAACTGGGCCAGGAATCTGGGGAGCCAGCCCTTATTCCCATCATTGCCAGTCACTCTGGGATCCTGAGCTAATCAAATCCTCTCTGTGCTTTAATTTATACCCATGCAAAATGGAAAACATAATACTGTAACAGTGCTCTGAGCATGCGCAGCCAAATGAGATGGGAACAGAATGTTTGGTGTATTTGATTTGCTCCAAACTCAAAGATATGACCTGGAAATCTCTGGCCACAGACATTAGGAACTCTTAAGAGAATCTAATATAAAATAGGATAAAGAAAATTTAAGCCCTAAAATTTTTTGGATATTAGCATTTAGATGTGACCATTACTCCTGCTTTGGGGAACATATGATGAAAAGCATATCGAGAAGATTAATCAAAGGCTAAGTTGCATAAATATGCACGCAGGAAAGGTTACTACCCACTTATTTTTGTTCATAATCTCATATTAATATTTAACAATCTGCTGTCACTTAAACTCTTTCTTAACTAACCTAACTTAACAGGGAAAGGTTCCATTTTAATGAATTCTGATTTTAGAGCCAGGTCTGGTGGTGCATACATGGGATCCCACAAATCTGGGAGGTGGCGGAAACAGGATAGCAAACCCAAGGCTAGTGTGAGCTATATAGTGAGACTCTCTCGCAAACAAATCAAACCCCAAAATCCGGACTTAAGTGGATCATTTCATCCCTCACCAAGGGAAAATTACTATACTATAATATGGTTGTTTATAATGTATAAGGACATGGGACAGAACAAGAGATGTGTCATCAAAAGACGCAAACAAATATTTATAGTAAACCCAGGGAAATGAGACATTCTTTTGCTTGGGGAATAAGTAGAGGGGCCTGAAAAGATGACAGTAAGTGAGATGCTGATTCTGGAGAGAAGAAAATGAAGGTGTACAGAAAGGGTTCAGGAAGCAAGAAATATTTGTGATGGAGGAAGGACTGGCAGTTCATGGAAACAGCAGTTCTATCTAAACCTGCACCACAGAATTAACTTGTAAAGTTGATAAAAATTGCAGATTTCTGGGAACCTTCGCAAAACTTTCGGAATAAGCATTTTCAAAGGTAGAAATTTAGATTTTGGTGCCTTTTAAATTTTAAAAAATAATTTCGGTTTCATAAATGATTTATGCAAACAGGCTTGGGCTGTGCTGCAGAAAGTTTTGTAGGACATTGCAGAAACTTTCTGTACTACTTAGTCTTGTGCCAACTTGACACAGGCTAGAGTCATCAGAGAGGAAGGATCCTCAATTGAGAAAACACCTCCGTAAGATCTGGCTGCAAGCAAACATTAGGCGGAGTGGGGAATCCTGTGGACCTAGGAAGGATTGGGAGGCCTGTCCTTTTCTGAAGGGAAAGGAGGAAGAGGAGACCTGGGAGGAAGGGGAGGTGGGCAGGAGGGCCTGGGGGGAGAGGAGGGAGAGGAAACTGCACATGGGATGTAATATAGGAAAGAAGGATGAATGAAACAGGAGAAAGTAGGATGAAAAAATATGACTGCAAGACAATTTCTTAATTAGTGATCAATGAGGAAGGGCCCAGCCAACTGTGGGTGGTTCCATCCCTGGGCTGGCGGTCCTGGGTTCTGTAAGAAAGTAGCCTGAACAAGCCATGGCGAACAAGCCAGTAAATAGCACCCATCCATGGCATCCGTGTGAGCTCCTGCCTCCAGGTTCCTGCCCTGTCTGAGTTGCTGCCCTCACTGCTTTTGATGATGAACTGTGAGAGAAACAAAGCTGCTTTGGCCGTGGCGCCTCAGCACATCAAGAGGAACCCTGACTGTTCGTATTTGAGCGCGCTACACAGTAACAGTGTGCAGGTTTTAGTTTTAAAACTTACTTAGTGCATTTTATCATAGGCATACACATCCCAAACGGTAACAAGGTCCTGGATCCCAGCACCAGCACTGCCCAAATAGGAAGAAAATAGCAAAAAGGAAATAACGTGGTGAGGGAAGAAAAGTGTTTGCTTTCGTTTGACTTTGTGTCTATGCATACAGTTTCGCTGTATATATGTGTGTTCTAGGCTTCCATACAACATGTATCTCTGACTAATTTCTTAGGTAAAAATAAAAATATTTCGAAGATGCTATTTATTTTGGGTGATAATTAGGGATATAAGGAAGCTTTTTGAGCTAGAATGTAACACAATCAAATTTACACTATTGGGAAATATGCAGGCAACAACTTATAGGGTAGAGTTACATAAAGAAAAACAACAGGATGCCAAAGTTGGAGAGATTCTATATCCATTGCCAGTTTTAAAAAATCTGACTAATTAAAATATCAATAGCTTCTAAATTATTTGTATTATTGGTAATTATAGTTGATTTTCTTCATTAGGCTGGAAACTGTATCAGGTTGAATAGGCCATTGTTACCACCAGTGAGCACATAGGTTATGATTTACCTTGCTGATCCTAGAGGGAGAAGAATAGGAGATGATACTTAGAGATGTGCTATAGACCATCTAAAAGGTAGATTCGGGTCCAGAGTAATTACTACATTATGGAGAGTGCCTCACTTGACTTGCCGTCACCACAAACTAAAAGCCAAACACTAATTTATGAAGAACATATATTTATTTCTTACAGTTCTGGAGGCTGGAAACTCAAGGCCAAGGCCTTGAAATGTAGTTTGTAATAAGGTCTTTTTTTGATGAGTCTTCACATGGGAGAGGGACAGAAGGCCAGAGGAAAAAGGGAAATAGTATCCTTTTGTGGTACTAATCCTATTCATGAAGACTCTGTCCTCATTGCTTACAAACCCCTTAATGGCCACACAGTTTATTAGCATCCCTTGGCCATTGAGTTTGTTTGCACTTGTGGTTTCTGAGATGGAGCCTTAGATGCTTGTTACGTTACCCTGGCTGTTCTCAAACTCTTAGGCTCAAGTGGTTCTCCTACCTCAGCCTCTCTACTAGCTGGGAGTGTGTGTGTGTGTGTGTGTGTGTGTGTGTGTGTGTACCACTACACACAGCAAATATTAACACATGAACTCCAGGGGCCACATTCAGACCACCCATCAAGGCAACAAAGAGATTTAAGTGAATTGTTTTCTGGAGGCAGGCAATATACAAATAGCCAAAGAGTACGTGAAGAACATTGGCCATCAGAGAAGTGTAATAAAAAAAAACAACCCACAGGATGTATGACAGCATATGGAAGACTTAAAGACATTATGACAAATGTGTAAACCAATAATAAAAGGACGAATACTGTATGATATGTTCACATGAGGTACCTGGACTTATTAAACATGGTGAATCCACTTTAGAAAACCTTATCTTATGTATTCTTCAAAAAGTTAAATACAGAGTTCATTTTCAGGTATACTCAAGAGAATTTAAAACAAAAACTTACATGGAAATATTTGTAGCACTTTTCATATAATAGTAAAAATGTCAAAACAACTCAAAATTCTTCAGATAATAAATGCATCAAAAGCAGTTTCTTTATACAATAGAATAGTGTTCAGTCATAAAAATAAATGACAGATACGTGCTACCATATGGACAAACCTTATTATGATGCTGACTGAGAGCAACCAGATGCAAAAGACTGTATATTATATGATTATGTTTATATGAACCATCCAAAATAAGAGCGTCCAGGAAGTCAGAAAGTAGATTAGTTCCCAGGCGCTTTGAAGAGATTAGGAAGGAAAGTGGCTTCTCGGGGGCGTAGATTTCTCATCTGGATGATGACAATGTTCTGGAATGAGACAGCGCTGTTATTCATGCAACTCTGTGAATATCCTAAAAGACCTTGAGGACTGGAGAGATTGCTCAGCAGTAAAGAGCACAAACTACTCTTACAGAGATCCCCAGTTTAGTTCACAGCGCCCATATCAGGCAGGTCAGAACTGCCAGTAACTGCAGCTGCAGGGGATTTGATGCCCCCTTCTGGTCTCCCTGGGCACCTGCACTCATTTTTGCATATTTCCCCACCTATGCACACAAACACACATGTGCACACACACAATACACATGACTAAAAATATTTACATTTGTGTTTTTGAGTTTTGTTTTATTTTTGAGACATGTCCACTCTGTAGTTCTGGATTGCCTGGATAGCTGGAACTCAGATATCACTGCCTGCCTCTGCCTCACAAGTGCCGAAGACTAACATTGTGTGACATCATATCTGGCTAAAATAAATCTTAAAAGACACTGGATGGTGCAGGAGGGGCTTGGAGGGGGTGAATTTTATATATGTGAATTATATCTCCTTTTAAACTGAAACAAAATTTACCCTCTGTTTCAAAAAAATAAGAGAAAAAGGTAGTATGGAAAATAATACTTGTTGATTCCAAGTATATGCTTGGGAGACAGACTCCCCAGGTTCAGAGCCTCACCTAAGGACCTGCAGAAGGATGCGCTGTGATTTATCTGAAACAGAGTAACAGCCTTACCCACTTCATACAGTCCTTGTAAGAACCAGGGAATAAGTCAAAGAGAACAGCTTACTGCCCCACGTAGTGAGATTTCAGCACATCATAATGAATGTTAAAACTTTTAAAAATTACTTCAGAAAGATGGAACAATATCTGCATCAGGAAGTCGTGGGCTGAAATGTAGAAGAAAGGACAGAAAACTCTTATTAATACTGAGGCTGCAGGTGGCCAATTGAGCTCTCAAGGGTAGCATCCCTGTTCTCTTCTGTGCCCTCCCTGCCTGCTTCCTTCTGTTAGCAGCTGTGACCCCTGGCATTAATGTTTGTTTATTTACGACTCCACGTGAGGGCAAAAGCTTTATAGGTATAGAATGGGTGCTGTTCTTTTCACTTCCTGGCTTCTAGGAAACAGAAGCTGCCCCAGAACGGGTGCTCCATGTACAGAGTGAGAAAATGAGACAAGACAACCAGTCAGTCTCCACCTGACGTGTAACTAACTACATGTTCAAATCCAGTACATGTACTGTGCCATCAATGATGTATCTGTGGGTATAGGGATAAATATTCTGAATGCAATTAGGAATTGTACCATTTTTTGGGAAAATGGCAGTAATAGAGTCTTTTCTAGGTTCCATGATCCATCCAGTCATGGATAGTTGGATAGGCTTACAGTATCAGGCATGAATTCCCTGGTATTGAATGGGCCTTAAGTCCAATTAGATGGCTTTGGTTACCCCATAGATGTAAGTACCATATTGTACTTTGGGGGATATCCGGTGTTTAGGAACCTTAAAACATAAAGTCATATTGGGACATCAATGTATTCACAGCTACTAGGACTGCTGAATCAGGAAGCCATTTTAAGCCAGGTATTTGAGACCAGCCTGCACTGTCCCTTATTTTCAAAGTAAAGCTAATCTTAGATGCAAAAGCTTAGCATCTGGCAAGTGTTACAAATGCTTTATTTGACTACCCAGAACTCTGATTCAGAGGTGGAGGCCTGAGCTCCAGACCCAATCTTAATTTTATTTATACACTGCATGGCATTGGACAGATCACACACATAAGCTTCCAAGTCATAACCAAGGGAACTGGGATGGTGAAACACCTTCCACCCAAGGCATTATAGAAAAGCAGCTTGCAATAATGGTTACTAAAGTCAATAATTACCATTTTAATAATCCCTGTACAAAAGTGTGGAGAACAGACATATTGACACACTGCTGTGAATAATATAAACTGGTTCATCTGGGTGGTGGTTCAGGTGAGAGCCTCCAGCTACAGTGGGTGGTGCTGTTAGGGGAGACTGTGCCTGTAAGAGTAGAACCCTCTGAGGAAGCACATCACTGAGGGCAGGCGTTGAGCTTTTACAGCCTGGCTCCACTTCCTTACCCCCCCCCCTCCTGAATGTGGATGAAGCATGCTCAGTCAACTTCCTGCTCCTGTTGCTATGCTTTACCTGCCATATGGACATGAATTGAGAGCTAAAAGAAGTCATTACTCAGAAGTAGCTTCTGATCATGATATTTATTTATTTATTTTTCAGCAATAGAAGAGTAACCAATACAGGCTGCTACTGAAAACAATTTGGCAAGATGCATCATAATTACAAACGTATATACCCTTTGAATTTCTAGAAAATTATAGGTGTATTTCTATTTGAGAAAAAAACAGCATTGTCATTCATGGTAGCTTTGTTTAGAATGACAAAGGCAGGAAACCAACCAATGTTAGTTCAACAGTGCGTAAAGAAGTTAGGCTAGGCTAAATATTATAAACTACTTTTTGGCTGTGAAAAGAAGAATGAACATGTCTTTTAACACTGAAATTAAATAAGACACAGAAAGGAAAAGCGGGGTGAAGAACGCCATGGACAGCGTGCTGCCTTTTGTGCATTAGCATGTGTGGGTAAACTGGGAGGCAAACTGTCTCTGAAAGAATACACAGGGACTAGAGAATGTAGGCATCAGACAGAGAGAGCTGAGCGAGAGGAAGATTTTGACCGGATGCAACCTTTTGTTTCTTTTGACTTTTCAAGTAGGAGAATGAAAAACTGAGTCAGAAAATTGGTTTAAATCCCAAATAAATTATACAGTCAATAAAACCCTGCGAAGATCCCTTTCTAGAACACCCTTAAACAGAACCTTCGGATTATCATGTGCAAACAGTGTTCGACGGCAGAAAGTAGTATATTCTATGCATAGAGCACATCCTAAGTGCCATACGATTAATAATACGTTTTCCAGAACACTGTAATATTTTAGAACCCATTAGTTTTTATTAGAAGACTTTCTTAAAAGTTTAAATAATATACTGCCTCCAGGCGCAGAAAAGTAAAAGCAACTGAAGATAAACTGACTTTAATACTGGGATGCAAACTTAATTGGTTTCTCTTTGTTTCCAGGTCTCTACGGTTATCTCCGGCTAGCAACTTTTAAAGCTTAAATGGCAATCCACTATTGTTGGGCTAAATGCTAAGCCAAGTCGCATGCTTCTGGTTTCAGAACACTCAACCAAACACTTTGACAAGAAAATCATATATCAAAGCCCTTCTATATGTAAAGAATTTGAGGTAATACAGGAAAAGGAATCTATAGGAAAAGGAACCTATAGGAACTTCAAGTATAAGAAAGCCTGGTTTTGGTAGAACAGGCATTTTAAATTGTAAAAATAACTCTTAAAAGGGGCTCATTTCCATATTAATTTACATATTATAAAACGTAATATGTATTCTATTCCACTGTGCTGGCTAGTTCTATGTCAGCCCTACACAAGCTAGAGTTATCTGGAAAGGGAACCTTGATTGAGAAAATACCCCACTAGATTGGCCTGTGGGCAAGACTGTGGTACTGTCTTATTTTCTGTGTTGATGACTGATAAGGGAGGGCCCAGACCTCTGTGAGTGGTGTCACATGGACTAGTGGTCCCTAGGTGCTTAAGAAGCAGGCTGAGAAAGACATGAGACGCAAACTAGTAAGCAGTGTTTCTCTATGGTCTTTACTTCTGGTTCCTGCTCCTGGGCTTAAATTCCTGTCCTGGATTCCATGAACTCCAGCCATAAGAGGAAATAAACCCTCTCCTCCCCAAGTTGTATTTGGTTTCTTGTTATAATAGAAACACTAAGACACCACCCTCTTGGTATGCATACAAATGCACATGCCTAGGTCACACAACCTTACTGTTTGCATGACAAGAAGGGTCATCTGTCTCTCAAACTTGTGAGTCTGGCCTTGCCTTAGGTTTTCTCTTGGTCAATAGAATGTGACAGACCTGAGAAGGTGGCTTCCATGGCTAGGCCTCAGTAAGCCTTGCGGCTTCTTCTTCCCATTGAAACTTGACACTGAAGACCCATTAGGAGGCTGCCCCACCTTCCCTGAGGATGTCAGCATCCCCAGAAAGGAAGAGAGGGACCTAACTCACACGTAGCACCTATTGACATGTCTGGAGGCAAGTTCCCTTCCTGCCCCATGACTCTTTAGAGAGACGGTCATCTGTCATAACTGAGGCCCGGTACGGCCAATGATGAACAGCCAGACAACCCGTAGGACAGGGGAAAGTAGCGAATTATTGCTGCTTGCCATTGCTTCAGGATACCTGGTAGCCAGAAAAAGCAGACAAGCATTAGTGAGGCACATACTAAAACCTGTGCCAGAGTGGATTCCTTGTTTGTTTTATGCTGCCGTTGGTATTCCCTACCACTGTGTCTGTTATAGGCCACCACACACTCCGTAGACACTCAATAAATACTCTTTAACTAGTCCCAACACACGTATTAGCCTTCGGGTATATTTATGTTTCTAAATGTACTAATTTACTAATTTGCAAACTGCTGAAATCAACATAATTATCATCAACAATTTGTATCGCCCTCGTATCACAAGTGAAACAATGGAACATATAATTGGGATATGGCTCCCTGGCTGCAGCAGATTATAACAACTGTCATAATAAAGCTGGTAAGATCATACAGTGAGCTAGCCTTCAAATAGGAGCTAAAAAAATGAACAGTGGACTTCTGTAAGTGAAACCCTAAGACATTTTTTTTTAAATTGCCTCTAAAACTGTACTAGGTAGGGTTATAATAAACAGATCAATGAATCTTGGCAATAGACCAGACATCCTTCTGATTAACCGATAATGCCTCACATCTTATTTACATAGATGTCTCACGTAATACCACGATTACAAAAACTGATTCAAAATAACAACTATAAATAGGTTGCCCAGGAAGGAAGCAAAAGCAAATGAGGAAACTGTAACTATCGATATAAAATCAGTTAACTCCGTGATGAGAGGCTTCACAGACGCCAGTTGGCTATCATTTCCATTTCGGTGTCAAAGCAGAAGACATTTGGCATGCCACCAACTCTTATTCTAACAATGGGACACTAATGTGTTTGACCAGCACCATGTTCATAGATGCTCACAACACACTAAATCTGAACTTCAAACTGTACATACACATGTTTATTCTAAGAGGCGGCTAGAGATAGTACTTATCTGTTTGCATCCCAGAATCTCAGGCAACCAAGGCACATGGTTTTAGGCAGCTCCGTGCAATCCAGGGAGTTGGTACCAGACCCACATTCTAATTATGGTGTATATGGCAGGATGCTGCTAGCAGAGGATGTGTGTAGAGCCCAGCTGAAAGTGAAGAAAGGAAAACTCCCCAGGTGGGTTCCTGCATTTCAGGGGTGTGACCTTAGTCAACTTTTCTCATATGGTGTCTATGGTGTCACCAGCAGGTGGAGAACAGAGAATGTTAATAAGAAACTATATTTGCTTAGCAAAACCTTGTTCTCGGAAGGCTGCAGGTTCTATAAGGAAGCATAGAGCTTTCTGCTCATATGGCAGATAAAGTGTGTCTTCAGAAAGCTTGTAGCCAGCCACCCCTCACCACCAGCTTTAAGGTGCAAGACTGGGATGCATTACCTGAAGCACTTCATGCCTCCCTTTGGAGACATGGGACATGCAGGGACTACCCCAGGCTCTTGTTCCAGGGCACCAATGTACAAACTGACAATGACCACCAACAGCTGAGCCTTTTGGAGGCACGTGCCCCCGCTGCCCATCTTTACTGTCCAGCTTCCTGTCCCATCCAATTCCAATTCCTAGTTAAGATCATTGGGGAGGTTTGACTGAGCATGGTCACCATAGGCTCATATATTTGAATGCTTGGCCCTTAGTTGGTAGAAGGATTAAGAGGTGTGGCTTTGTGGGAGAAGGAGTATCATTGGGTGGGCTTTGAGGTTTCAAAAACCCACACAGGGCCCAGTCTCCCCTCTTCCCTCTCTCTGGGCCTCCAACTTGCAGATAATATGTAAGCTCTCAGCTACTACTTCAGCACCGTGCCATGCCCACTTGCCTGCCACCATGCTTCTTGCCGTGATGGTTATGGACTCACTTCCTGAAACTGTAAGCAAGCACCCAATTAAATGCTTCCTTATATAGGTTGCCTTGGTCATGGTGTCTCTTCACAGCAGAGAAGTAACTAAGACAATCCTGTACTCCTGTCTCTCTCTCCTCTCTCTCTCTCTCTCTCTCTCTCTCTCTCTCTCTCTCTCTGTCTCTCTTTCTCTCTCTGTGTGTGTGTGTGTCTCTCTTTCTCTCTCTCCCACACACACGTTCACACACATGTACACACATGCACACGCATGTACACACACATGTTCACACACATGCACACACATGTACACACACATGTACACACACTCACATACATACAGAGCTCTCCCTTTGTCTCTTCAGGGAGAGCCACAGGGCACACATTGCAGAATATATGTGTGAGAAAAAAAACTACTTGTGCCTTTGCACAAACTGCAGTCTGTGCCATCTAGGAGTGGGTATGTAAATAAACTCTGAATGATAAGAATTCTCCCCAATCTGGGACACTCTACAGTTCTTTTACTTTGAGTTTTCAGAATTAGGGGGAGCATTGGAGAACCAGAGGCAGCCTTAGACTTGACGAGTATGGTTTTCTAATGTTTTAATTAAACTCTAGATACTCAAGCGAGAATACCATAGAATTGTGTCGTATAGACATAAGTCACTTATGTCTGGATGCCACCCTGGCTCTAGTTAATATTTGGCTGCATACTACTGACTTTGGAGAAGAATCAAAGACAGTCAAAATGACCTTCTTGATGGGTTAGTAAGAAGTTTTGAGGAGAATATATTGAAAAACAGTAACAGCAAAAATAAAAACAAAACAAATAAACCTTCAAGCAGGCATTCAATGTATTCTAGGGAGATCTACATCAGGTGGTCCAGTGTAAAGGGTTCCTTAATGAGGCCTGGAGGAATCCATGGCTGCTCACACCAGGAACACGAGGGTTTTCTCATTAAATGTCTGTCAAAAGGCTGTTGAGTAGAGCTAATGTGTCTTTGGAGCCTTGTGTCCCTCAGCACCAAGCCAGTGTCTAGCACATACTGGCTTTCAATAACTGCTGGTTAAATTATTGAGTGACCAAATAAAGACTCCATTGAAATGAATTACTGAGAAAACTTTTCAAATATTCTGTGGAAAATGAACATTTGAATATCTCAGAGCTAAAATGTTTTCTGCAATGGTATAAATTAATATAGAAAGTAGGCCCAGCATCGGAGAGACAAAAATTAAAAGCAACTTTTATTTTTATTGACTATTGGTAAAATATATTCCGTTTAAAAAGTAACTCCTTAAGTTTCATTTTATGCTTGGGGTAGAATTTGTAGAGGTGCATGGCGGGGCTGAAAACAAGCCCTTTTCTGTTTGTTTGTAGAATAGGTTATTTAAATCCAGGCATGGTGTTGCATGTCTGTATTCTCAGTACTTGGGAGGTGGGACAGGAAGATCAGGAGTTCAAGTTCATCCTTAGCTACCTAGTTGGAGGCTAACCTGGTCTACATGATATGCTATCTGAATAAAAAGGTATATTATTTAAAACATGGTTTCACTAGATTGCCGTATCTAGATAGATAGATAGATAGATAGATAGATAGATAGATAGATAGATAGATAGATAGATAGATAGGTAGGTAGGTAGGTAGGTAGATAGATAGATAGATAGATAGATAGATAGATAGATAGATAGATAGATAGATAGATAGATGTGGCACATATATGGCACTTAATATATATATATTTGCATGTGTATGGGGACTTTTCTAGACAGGGTTTCTCTGTGTAGCCCTGGCTGTCCTGGAAGTCACTCTGTAGACCATGCTGGCCTAGAGCTCAGAGATACGCCTGTCTCTGCATCCAGACTGCTGGGATTAAAGGCATGTGTTACCACTGCCCAGCTAGATTGGCATTTTTATTTGCCCCAAACCAAGAAAACAATAAAGAGAAAACAAACCACCAATGCCTCTTTTGACTTTCTTTTTGAGGAGAGGGATAACTAGACAGAATTGCCATACTAGGGATGGGACCTAGAGCAGCGCCCACCCAAGCTAGACAAGCAGTGTGCCCTGAGCCACATCCACCGCCTCCATTATCATCTTGAACCCTTTTGAGAAATAGCTACAAAATTAAACCTTGTGTTTTCAGGATTTTGATTCTTAAAATGTAGAAATATAAAACTTAGAGATTATTACATACTTTCTTACACTTTGAC
Source organism: Arvicola amphibius (assembly GCF_903992535.2). Classification (NCBI taxonomy): domain Eukaryota; kingdom Metazoa; phylum Chordata; class Mammalia; order Rodentia; family Cricetidae; genus Arvicola; species Arvicola amphibius. The sequence continues at coordinate 61,460,265 of NC_052052.2, read as the reverse complement.
AGTATCTAGAGCACAAACATCATATAAAGAATCAATAAAACTCTTTTATCTGAAAACACTTTAAATGTTTCCTAGTGATCATGAACACTGTCTATTCTCAATTCTCCAGTATAGCAGCACAGAGTGCCTACCAAACGCTAATTCTGTGATGAGCAGAGTCCAAGACCCATCCTGGCTAGAGGGACAATGGAAGACAATGGGGTTCACAGTACATGATAGCTACATCTAAGAGGGAGTAGTGGTTCCATGTTGTCCTGAGAAGAAAGGTCAAGGCCAATCTGGATTCAAATTCCAATTCTTCTACCAACCAGGCATCTAAATCCTCTGGAGAGCAGAACCTTTTCTGAGTGGCTGAGGAACATCATCTTTCTGACTTAAAACCAGTCTATTAACTAGAAGGGCTAAGTATCAAAGTGCTGTATGCCACATGCCATGCTATCAGTGTTTCTCTCTCTTTCTCTTTCTCTCTCTCTCTCTCTCTCTCTCTCTCTTTCTCTCTCTCTCTCTCTCACACACACACACACACAGAGAGAGAGAAAGAGAGAGAGAGAAAGAGAGAGAGGAGAGAGAGAGAGAGAGAGAGAGAGAGAGAGAGAAGTGGGGAGAGGGAGAGAGAGAGGATATAGATACACAATTTCAGAGGACTGCATTGAGTGTCCCAGAGGTTAATTATTGCTTTGAGAGCATTACAGTTGTTAAGTAACCTAAGTAGAATTCTCCAGATCTGCCTGATTGAAGAACAAATCTTTCCACATTATGGCCAACAATTTTCCACACACAAGAATATATAGAATGCACTAAGAACCATGTTAAAATAATATACCAAAAATAAAAAATAAATGGAAATGTATAAGAGATGCCAACTGTGAGAAATAGAAAGAGTGCAGACATCATTTTTTTTTCATGATATAATGATTTGTTTATTACAAAGAAACTAAACTATAGAAGGTAAAACATTTTCAAATAAATGATACTTAATGCTAATACAACAGCTCATGCTACAAAAAGGTACAAGCAGTCTCTTATGTTCTCTCTCATTCTGAGTCTTTGACATGTATAATCTTTTCTGTTTTGTCAAATTTAGACCTTACAGATATGGAACTTGATTATGTTATAATATCTTGAACATATCAAACTTTAATCATGGAATCATATTAAAGGCATCATTTTTAATCAATGAAAACTGAACGATATGGTATTGGTGTTGTTTTAATTTTTAAAAAAGAATTTACAGTGGTGCTAAGTACCTATAGTCCTGGTTGCATGGAAGACTGAGATAGTAGGATCCTACATGTTTAAGACTAGCTTGGACAACATTGTCATGGGAATTTTAACCACTCTGAGACTGATAAATAAAATTTACCTTGAAAAGGGGGCTGGAGCTAGTGACTAACTGACTGGAATTGGCCACAGAGAAGCCAGCAGTTTGAATAGAGAAGACACACAGGAAGGAAAGGAGAGGACTTGAGTTTGAGGCTTCCTTTTGATTTGGGAATGAGTGAAGAGACATGCCTCTTGCTGGATCTCTGCACAAAAAGCAAGGCCATAAAGCAAGTTTGCTTTTAGTTTCTCTGATCTAGCAGGTTTTCACCCTCACATATGACTTCCAATTAATTCTTTGTTGATAAATACAATAGTAGAGACTTAGTTTCAACCTACATATCCAGTTATGGCAGAACCAGTGCCATGGGATCTAAAGGCCCTCCAGGCCACAACCTGAGTAGCCTGTGAGTTATTGACTGCAGGGCCATGGTGCCACAGATAATAATTAAAGTATCAGTAGACTCATGTGCAGCCATTAAGCTGACAAAGACTACTTTTGGCACACAACATGGGGCCTGTAAATCCACATAGGGCCTGAAAAAGCTAGAAAAAAAGGTTATGAATAGGCTCGGTACTTGCTGCATACAGAGGTGCAGCTCTTTAAAGAAGCCCTGCTACTGAGCACTTGATTGGGGTTTCTGAGCAGGGAGTGGTATGCTACTCAGTGGCGGGAGACTAGGTAGAAATGCCTACTACAGTGTGTACCCAGAAACTTCCCAGAGCTGGGGCAGATAGACCAGCTCCAGGCCCAGCCTGCAGGCATGAGTTCTACCTTCACCTACCTGAAGGTGGTGGAGTGAGCCAGCCTTGTGCTAAGCTAGTCATGTGGTGGAGAGCCTAGCAGGTTAAGATTTGGCTCACAAGGTCAGAAAAACAGAACAGGCATGCAAAAAGTCAGGTCCAGACTGAGAAAACCTCAGAACATATATAGAATGCTTAAAAATGTGCTTAGTTACTAAAGAAAAAAAAAGAAAATCGGTGTAGAGAGTCATAGAAAAATAAATCATAGTTTAAAAATAATAAAGTGAAGTCTTTAAAAAGCGAGTACAGTAATATAAAAAGAAATAAGCCATGTAAGGATGGAAAACACACAGGACATGTGGATCACATACAGCGCTTTGTTAACTTTAAATATTTAAATGCTAATAACAAAAGCAATAACTGTGGAGAGACATTGGATTATGGAAACTGCTAAATTAGACCAACCTACATATATTAGGAATTTAAGTCTTAACTTCAGAATGGAAGTCAGAAAATATGTTGTGTTGGAAAAGAGGCTTTGCTTTTATTTCCACAGGAAACAAAGGGTATGGATTTCTTCAAAACTAATAAAGATCAGATTTGGTTGAGAAAGATCTTCTGAAAATTTTGGCTGTAGACAAGAAGAAAAAAAACAATAAAAACTACAAAACAGGTGATCCTTTGGCATGGGAACAGCTCTGACACTGGATGAAACATGATAAATCTTGTTGGCTATAGAGTCCTCGTGACTTATTATTACATGCCATACTTTCTTATGGTATGGACAGAGGTTTGGTTATACAGTCCAAACAAACTTATAAAGCTTTACCTACTAAAGCAGAACAAAAATATCTTTAGACGACTTGTACACACTACACATTCCACATTTGTGTTAATGCAGATATATATGTTATCATTAAAAGTTCATGTGTTTTCAGAAGAAAAGGATCAGACACCAATAAAGACACGTGGAGCCCAGGTAAATCTGCTTCTGTTGCAGTTCCATCAAAATTCTGCATTCAGAGCAACTTAAAAGTTGTTTGCTGAGATGGTCCAGCCTCCCAGACTACTCCAGCCAGTACATCAGATAAGTTCTACACTTTCCTATCACACAGAGACTAAAGAAAAAATAATACAGCTAGCTCTCCCAGGACTTGACCATTATCCCAATTTTCTCAGGGTCCCCTAAGGATGCTATTGCCCCCAGACAACAGGAAGTAGTCTAGAGAACATGACACATTTCCAAGAGGTGGAGTGGATAGTTTTTGGTTACTCAGTTTGCTATGGATATTTGTCATTATTTAGGGGAGTTGGTTGCAAATTGTTACTGGTCATGGTAAGGAAAGATTTGTTTTAACATACTATATATGTATATGTTTTTACTCTTGTTTAAAGTATTGTACTTACGCAGCTCGTTTTAAAATTTAATGTAAAGTTCTAGTCCTTAAAGGCTATTATTACAAACCATTTAGGATAATTAAGAAATGTAGATGAGTAGTTAGTCGTCTGTAGCAATCGAACTTGTAGTCATGAATGAATGTTTTCAAGATCAAACAAAGATATATTTTAGATAGATAGATGGTCTTCAAACTCTTCAGAGACCTAAATACGGCATTTAGTATGTTTAATAACATAAGGCTTTTAATGACAGTGAAACACATCTACTTCTGACAGTACCAATTTACTTCAAAAAAGGATGTTGGACATTGAAGAACTACCATATGGAATTTACTTTCAATATGGCAAAGGTAGCCATTTGGGCAAGAAACTGCCCTTGCCTCAGCTGCTGATCATATGCTGTCCAAATTGGATAAGCAGGACACAAAAGAAGAAGATTGCAAAACTTTGCCAAGCAAGGTAGGACAGTTCTTCAAAATTCCTACTTCACCAAAAAGTCTGTCAGGTTTAGCTAGTTTCTTTAAAAAAAAAGTTTGTCAAATTAACTAGTTTCTTTAAAAAATAAAACAAACAAAACCTTTTGGTGCTTGTTCCATTCTTCATTCAACTTTATTACCTGGAAAATTGTCTGGTTTGTGTTTTAGACATTGTATGTTTTTGAGATTCATGGACTAACTCCCCTCTAATGCCTGAGATATAAGTGGATATATATATATATATATATATATATATATATATATATACACACACACACACACACACACACACACACACACACACACACACACATATATATATATATGAAAACTGATTTCTCCCACAAACTATTCTATAATATATAATTTATTCTTAAGCCACTGTCATGTTATGATGGTTTTTGTTTTCTGGTGGAAAAGTTGTGAGTATGAAGAGGAGTTGATCTAAGAAAAGTCTTGGAATAAACTAAAACTTTAACTCTTGCATTTTTGTTTGTTGGTAAAAAATTAAAAAGATCTATTCTGTTAAGGTGAATGCACCAGTGTTTATTCTCACTTTCAATCTTATTGATGGTTTTGTTAATAATACTACAATTTCAATTTTGAACAATATTATAACACCCAGATTTACAAAAAAAAACAACTTAGGTTACAAAGAGGGAAGGAAGGAGACTGGCCTCCTACCCAGAGCACACGCAAGGCCTTGGATTTAATCCCCACCACTGCAAATAAAACAATTAAGAAGAAAGGGAGTCACACTGACATAGTCATCTCTGAATCCTTTCTAAGATGGAACATTCTGGCATTACATCCATGAATGCATACACACATAAATGCATTCATACTCACAGACACAGATAGATGATATCTTTAACATTTTTCCCTCATTGTTATGAGCTGCCCATCACAAGGTCTGTTCATCTCTCTGCCAGGTATACCCCTGAGCTCCATTATAGCACTGCCGTTGAGCTCTGGGAACATCTTCCATGTGCTTTTGGTTAAATAATATGTCAGAATATCAAGAGGGCCGAGTTATAATGCTCAGAGCTGGAATGCTGACTCTCCAGCTACATATGCCTCCCAGCTACAATTTCATGTTTTTTGAAAGACTAATCCAGGCATTACATTATTGTCAGTGCCTCCCAAAATATTCCTTGCCAATTATTCTGCTTGTTTTCAAAGGTCCTCTTAGTACAGGTATTTCCTGTTTTATTTCAAAATTAATGATAAATGATAGGCTTTTGAAGGTTTAGAGAGTGAACTGTCGTCCAAGAAATAGTTTTTTTTATTGGATAGGCATTGCCTAAAGTATTCCAACAGTTTTCCTCCTCTCAAGCTGAAAAGGTAGTTATTTTTTCCCATAGTCATACGTTCTTGAGGACTTAAAAATATATTTTGAGAGGTTCATTTGTAGAATACGCTTTCAAAATGGAAGCATCAGATCTCTCGCGGCGAATAACTCTCACCGTTTACATTTGTTTAGCTCTGAAGTGCTGTCTTTTAAAAGCTACCATCCTAGCGCTTAATCATTTGGTATGGGATAGTTCTTAATGCTTCCTAATAGCCATGGAAACTTGAACAAGGAGAAACCTGTTTGAACTAGCAAATACTCGGCAGAGGCACGACCAGTCAATTTTTGTAGGGTCAACATTGCTGGACAGTTATGAGAACATATCAGTTTCCTTTGTCTTTCCCTAAGAAGTAGTAGGTGCTTCAGGAACTTATGAGACCAGTTAGACAGCTGACCTTCAAGAACAAAGCCTGGGGTCCTTTAAATTATGGTTTTAAAATTTATCCTTAGGAAAAACAAAAACAAAACACACGCGTACTTGGAGTATAACAATTAACTTCTGTTTTTGTTGGGGCAAATAATCACAAGAAAGGATTTCTCTTTGCACCTAATCATAGTCTACCTCACCCCGGAGACAGACCCTTGAACTCCTTTCTCTTCCATGGCCCTGTGGCCAGCTAGTGCCTTCTCTGACTCACGTTCGTGGTGGTATGATCAAGACTGGGAAGTGTTCTGGCCGTGGGTGAGAGTGATGGGTTCTATTTGCCTGCAAACCTGGGCAGAGAACCAGAGAATCACACCTGGTGCTCTGTTCCTTTCCAAACAATATGAAAGCAGGGCATGCTGAACTCTAGCTCCCTAAGACAGCCAAGGCTGCCTGGCGCGCCACAGATCTTTGTTCTATCCTGAAAGATCACAGTGACCCAGGACCCATACCTTAACCTACTGCAGAGCCTCTCTCCCTCTGGGCCATTGCCATTGCCTCTAAAACTGCAGAAGCTAAGTAATGCATTAGAATCTGAAAAAACAAAAACCCCAAACCCTGCATGCGCTCTCTCTCTCTCTCTCTCTCTCTCTCTCTCTCTCTCTCTCTCTCTCTCTCTCTCTCTCCTGTGTGTGTGTGCATGTGTATGTGTGCACATGCCAATACACACATTCATATTCTAAAAGTAAACTCAAGAAAATTAGGAGAATATTAATTTTCATTCATTGTAATCCTATTTTCCTTTGGGCAGAAGTCATAAATGTTAACGCCCTAGTGATGATAATGAGGTCCTTGCATATATGGAAGTCACTGAAGTGCTGGTCACAGCCACCTGATGGGTTGGCAGTTAGGATTCCATGCTGAGAAGTAGGAGGAAAAGTAGTAATGATTAAAAAGACATTCGAGCGCTCCTCTTGCCTCTGGCTGGTTTACTTTGGACATCACGAAGCCTTTTTTTCAGGATCTAATATTTGGGAGTATGCTTGAGAAAACAGTGCTTCAGGAAAAGCTCGGAACGACCTCTTTTTGGCTGACTCATTCTGACTTTAAAGTAATACATCTTTACAGAACATGGAAAAAGTTCAAAGTCTGTTTTTATTTTTTTCCCATCGTTCTCAGACAGAAAAAAAAAATTAATGCTGTAACCCATACGTTTGTGTAATTCCTGCTCTTATTTCAGTAAGACAAGCATGGCATCCTTTGTTATGATAAAAAATACAATAGATAATATCGGCCCTTTTTTTCTTTGTGTGGGGCTGAAGAGTTGAGCCCAGGGCCTCAGGAGTGCAATGCCACTGCCAAGCTCTCTCCCCAGCCCGTTGCTCTTTTCTTAACAATCTTCTGGGGATGTCTGCAGCCTCGCAAGCCGCACAGTGCCGTTTTGTTCTTGTGAGTTTCCACTAGCTTGAAGTTACAACATCTAGGTAGAAAAACCAGTATAGGCTATACTGGCAAAGATAATTCTGTCTGGAAGGGAC